>NC_090265.1:605026178-605326178 GCF_040414725.1 Anabrus simplex | reverse complement strand
GGAGATGCCCTATCTTAACTAGAGCTGTCTAGCGCTACTCTTCGTGTGTACACAGTACTTACAGCTTATACGTGAGTAAATTCTCTCTCTGTGTACACGCACCCGTAGAGTAGCCTAGCTAGAGAAAGCCTAATCTAGTTAGATATTTCTCTATTTTTTTTGTTTTTTTGCAATTTGTTTTACGTCGCACCGACACAGATTGGTCTTATGGCGAGGATGGTACAGGAAAGGCCTAGGAGTGGGAAGGAAGCGGCCGTGGCATTAATTGAGGTTCAGCCCCAGCATTTGCATGGAGTGAAAATGGGAAACCACGGAAAACCATCTTCAGGACTGCTGATAGTGAGGTTCGAACCCACTATCTCCCAGATGTAAGCTCGCGGCTGTACGCCCCTAACCGCACGGTTAACTCGCCTGGTGTCTCTACAATACACCAGCGCCTTAACAGTCAGTCATTGGCTACAACGTCCAAATCCCCTATATGATCAATAGTAACTTAAAAGCGACTGGCTATTGTTAGTTGATGAGTGCTCTGTCTCTGCCGTTCCAGCACTCATACCGCTTTTCAAATTTCGTGGTAAAGTCGGGAATCGAACCCGGGTCTCCGGGTGTGGCAGCTAATCATGCTAACCACTACGCCACAGAGGTGGACACCACCGTTTCGAACGTTGTAAATATCTGGAACGTGTAAATACTGCTTCATTTTAAGTTATCTCTTCAGGAACAAAATAGGTTTTTGCCTAAAATCTGACGTCTAATTATCAATTAGTTCCTGCCTACGAACATGTATGAAGGTCAGTGACCCTGCTCTCAGTATCAGAACTATTTTTCTACAACACGCTTCTGAGGACTCATCCTTGTTACGTAGTACTCTTATCTGTGCACACATTAAAGTGTGTCTTTTATTGCTACAATATATCATTAAGTTAAATGAGACACGTGACTCTGTGCTATTGCGGGTACCTGAATTACGATATCTCAAGGAGGTAAGCTATGATGGTTTAAGAACTGTCGCTCATTTTCCAGACGGTTCCCCGTCAATCAAATGAGCACTAACGAATTCAGCCCCACCGGAGGTGGTTAGGAAGAAGGAATGAAATGGATTAGATAACATTCTAAATTCATTGATTTGTCGTACTCTCCTGATCCCCATGTATTTCGGTTAATAGAAGCCTTAAAATGAATTCAACGAGGCACGCACATTTTAAACATCACTAAATTCAAGACAGGAAGAAAACTTACCAGAAAGGGTCTTTTGCAAATAATGACGTGTGGCCTTCGAAGAGGTCTGGAGGCAGTCTTTCGAGTTGACGCCGTATAGGTGAACCGCGCGTCTACGAGGACAGGGCCCTAACTACGATGAATTCTAATGATGAAGACGGCACAAACACCCAGCCCCCGAGGCATTGGAATTAACCAATGAAAGTTTAAAATCCCCGACCCGGCCGGAAGTCGAACTCGGAACCCTCTGGACCAAACACCACCACGCTGACCATTTAGCCATGGAACCGGACTTTTTACATGGTGGAGTAATATCAAATACATACAATGACCGGCTCTTTGGCTAAATGAGCAGATGGCCCCAGGTTCGAGTCTCGGCCGGGCCGGTGTTTTTAACTGCGTTTAGTTAATTCCTCAGGTCGGGCACTGGGCGCGTATGTTCCTCTTGTTATACATCGCATTACAAACTACTACTGTATGAACACACGTATTAGCGAAAAATATTCCTCCACATACTGTAGAGTTGGCGTGTGGAAGAGCATACTGCCGTAAAAGTGAGATAAATTCAAAGTGTATATGGGAAAAAGAGTAGAAAATAAAATATAACACGATATTATATTGTTGGATCTTCAATTTATAAACGTCTCCCTAAATGGAGAAGAAAATAAGGATTCCTGTCATTTCAACTACATTGTTGACGTAATTCCTCAATAATAAAGATTGTGACCATGAGTTTACTGGCAATAACAATGCTGATAGTCCTAAATCTATTCAAACTGAGAAAAAATATTTCTACTTTGACAACTGGGGTCAAATTTATGTTGTAAGGAAAAAAGTTATTTGAAAACATTTTTCTACCACTGGTTAGCTGCTGTCCGAACACAACGTCCTTGGTTAGATCAATTTCCGATACATGAGAAAAGTGATGCACAGACTCGAGTCAAATGAATAGGGCCTAATAGGGCAATGTTCCTCTCGATGTAAGGACCAGTCGAGGCTCTGCGGGAAATTGCCACCTTTCTCCCTTTCATCACTCCTACCCACTATCTTAGTCACCTGTATCGAAGAACAACTTCTCTAACATCTAAGGCCTCCGTGGCAGCGCGCCGATCTCTCACCTTTGTGTTCCGCGGTTCAATCCCGGTCACTCTATGTGATTTGTGCTGGACAAATCGGACGTGGGACGGATTTTCTCGGGGTACTCCGGTTTTCCCCGGTCATTCTTCATTCCAGCAACACTCTCCGGGATTGCTTAATTTCATCTGTCATTAATCCTTGCAGCGGGGGAGTACAATAGGCTTCGGCAGCCGGCACAGTTCCTATCCTCGCCACTTCATTCGTTCCATTCTTGACCTGGTTGAAACTAGAAACAGACTGCGGATTTTCTTAAGCTTTACTTCTACAGTATTGGCATCTAAGCCACAAATGAAATTGTCTACCCACGATTCCTTGGCGTTGCTTTTTACGTAAGGATTAGGAAGTCATAGCCGTCAGCGGTCGGTACATGCAGAGTGGGTCTCGGCCGACAAGTGGCCACGGCTGGTCCATGGTCCAACAGCTCTGCACTCTGACCGGCCAACCGAGGAGAGAAGGGGTGGCCACGACTCTGGCGTGGCTATACGACTCTGTATTCGAGAGACGGGAAAGGGCTACATCACGGCTGGTCCCCACCACCGGCTGTCCTGAATGGTTTTCCGTGGCTTTCCGTTCTCTTGCACTAAGGCGAATGACGGGATAGTTCCTAGTATAGGCCACGGCCGCCAACCCCTTCACCTTCCACAAGCATCTCCTTCAGTGTAACGAAACTCCCGGCCTGAGAGACGGCGTTACCGTCTAAGAGCCCCTATTCCCCCTTCAGGGGAGGAATAAAACATTGTATTATTATTATTATTATTATTATTATTATTATTAGTTGTTGTAGTAGTAGTAGTATTAGCCATCAGCTATTTAATTTCTACCTGGGGCTCACAATTTGTGCGAGTGTGGTCTGGCTACCACGATGTTCCAGTCGAGTCTTAAACTGCTTCCACTTACGTGTGCCTATTTCCTCCTTTATCCTCCTCTTATCCACTCCTTTACTCAATTCATGTTCACTTTCAATCTCGCCAGTGTTAAGCTTTAGAGACATAGGTTTTTTCTTTCCTTCTTGTCCTCACTCTTAGTTTGGAGCTAAGACAAGACGATGTTATGCCCGTTTTAGAGATACAAGGACTTTTCATTCAGAGATGGGTTGTGTTGATGTCAAAGTCTGTGTCATCTCCAGGTCCCCATACTGGATTGATCTTTGAGTAGGGTCAGATTAATAAATTGTCCCTGAAATTGCCTAGGGGACACAGGGCTTCTGTTCCTTAACGTCACACATACACTGTGTGACCAAAAGTCCCGGGAAGGGGTGTCCCATTAGAAAATGTACCGTGTATGATCCCTGAGCATTGCGGCTAGCTGCGGTGTAGCTGAGCAATATGTCGCAGACACCAGTGTTGTGAAGTTGGCAACAGTTCGCGAGTTAACCGACATTGAACGTGGAATGATCGTCGCCCACTGCGCATGGGTCGTAGCATTGCAGAGATTACACGCGAATTCGGGTGTCCGAGGTCAACGGCCTCAAGGGTGGATGTTCAATACTGCAAAGAGAATGTTACCACCCGCGTAAACCACCGTATGGGACGACCACAGGGTTTTAACGAACGGACATCACGTCGCCTCTACAGAACCATACTAGGCGCTCAACGGGCTACTGTGAGTCAGATCATCTCCCAGTCGAATGTTGGGAGGTGGGAATCCACTTCTACCAGGACTGTAAGGAGGCAACTGCACCTCATATGCTTCACCAGCCGACGACCAACTCGTGTCCCTTTGCTGACACCTCGACGCAGAGCTCAACGACGTGCATGGGCCCGCGAACATCGGCAGTGGACCATGGACTATGGAACAGTGGCGTCGTGTGGAATGGTCCGATGAATTCCGGTTCCTGTTGTATCGAACTGATGAGTGCGCGAGAGTGTGGCCTATGCCCCATGAAGCTATGGATCCTGCGTGTCAACAAGGCTGTGTCCAGGTGGGTGGTGGCCCAGTTCTGTTCTGGGCGGCGTTCTTATGGTCGCAATTAGGACCCATTGTCCGGCTGCAGGGAGCGCTGACAGATGCACGTTATGTGGACAATCTTTCAGAACATCTGCATCCCTTTCTGGCCCTGGAGTGCCTTGATGGAGATGCCACGTTATAACAGAACAATGTGCTATGTCATCGATCTGTGGTGGCACGCAGGTGGTTGAAGGAGCACTCCAGTTAAGTTACGACCATGAATTGGCCCTCCAGATACCTTGATCTTAATCTAATCGAGCATTTTTGGGATGCTGGTCGAAGCTGGTGCATGCTCCGTGAACCCCGCACTAACTACACAAGAACAATTGTGGGTAGCAGTGCAAGATGCGTGGGTCCAGATCCCTCCAGAACACCTTGTAGAGTCGATGCCTCGTCGTATTACTGCCATTTTGAGGGCTCGCGGAGAAGCAACTCGTTATTAACATCACATTCAGTGTTTTCCCATGACGTTTGCCCACTCAGTGTATATTTGTGTTCAGAAAGCAGCGAAACATTTATGAACTACTTACGATCATTGGAGGACAGTTCTACGATCTCCTCATGAACGCCATGTGAAATATTCAGTTAGTTTTCCTAATGCTCGTTTTGGCTTAGAGTTTAAAAGAGGAGTATCGATTAGGCCTACTATTATTGAGGCATTCTTGGAGTATGGGAAAGTCCAGTTTACGGAATTCTCTTCCCTCATTTAGTGGAGTCTGCAGATGCTATACCTCCGGATTACTGTTTATTCTAACATAAAATTCTCCAAGGTAGGAAACAACATACTATTGAAAGCCTATTCCACGCGCGATTTGTCAAGTTTCCACCAAACCTTCCCTACATACAGGGGCATCGCGGAGGAGAACATCGTTAGTGGGGAAACGGGATTCCGTAATGGCAGAATTAATTAATATATCTCCACAAAATATACTCCACGAATATTAAGAGAGTTAAATAATTAATGCCGCCAGTCAATACTGTACTCGATGAAAAGTTACTCTGCCTGCATTTCTACAGGAGGTCCTGGGTTCGAACCTCGTCCAGGTCAGGGATATTTACCTGGGTCTGAAAACTGGTTCGAAGTTCACTCAGGAAAAGTGACAACACACACGAGAAGCTATGCAATAGAGCGATAGCGGCCCTGGTCTGGAAGGCCAAGAATGACGGTCGGGAGGATTCGTTACGCTGATCACGCGTAACCTGGCATTCTGCAGACCTTCGGGACGAGCAAAGCAGCGGTCGCTTGGTACGCCAAGACCCATGAGGGCTGCAGCACTATGTTTTTAAAGCCTTCTTCATCATTTGATTGTTTACATGAATATCATGATATGTGATTCACTTAACAAGCAGTGTTTAATGTTGTCTAATATGAAGTAATTAGTACGGATAAATGCTTTTTTATAATAAGTATGAATACCATGGCATTAAAGCTGCAATGTAAAAAAATGAAATGGCGGATGGCTTTTAGTGCCGGGAGTGTCCGAGGACAAGTTAGGTTCGCCAGATGCAGGTCTTTTGATTTAACTCCCGTAGGCGACCTGCGCGTCGTGATAAGGATGAAATGATGATGTAGACGACACCTACACCCAGCCCCCGTGTCAGCGAAATTAACCAATTATGGTTAAAATTCCCGACCCCACAGGGAATCGAACCCGGGACTCCTGTGACCGAAGGCCAGTACGCTAACCATTCAGCCATCGAGCCGGACTAAAGCTGCATTAATAGTTGCTAAAACAATATTGGTAATATTTTATTCGTATTTGAAGAGAAGAATAGTGTAAGGAAAGGGTTGTAATTAAATTTAATGTGATTTTCTTCTTCTGAACATGCAGATGAATCTGTCCACGGTAGGCTTGAAATATTTCCCGCTTGACCAGACAGCGTACTATATAGTGTACGTTTATTCAATGGTATACGACTGGAAGTAACAGTTCTTTAGAACATAGGCACAACAGCTGTAAAGCTTCAGGCGTTACAAGTTTTAGGGAAGGAAAACTTGAAATGGTCTTTTCAGATGAAATATACAAACAAGGAATGCATTGAAAATTTGACGAATAATAGGAACATTTTTAAACATTTGTACAAAATATATTTAGCAATATAAATATTCTATTATAAACAAATATTTAATATTCAAGCATTTTCCTCGTCTTCGTAGTAACATTTTTCTGTTGTTCCTTCGCCTTCATTTTCATTAGAATCTTCAGATTCTTCTATAATATACGTTTGCATTGCGTTTTCAGTCGTCGTTTCTTCATCCTCGGACAAGCCTTCTTCTTCGAAAATGATAGATTCTCTCTTTACTGTTATTCGTTTTGGAATTTTCACCTTTTCCTCGACAACTTCAGGTTCGTCTGGTTGACATGACCTTTTTGTTTTAGATCGCTTTACCTTTTGCTCAGCGCTTCTCTTAGTTCTGTATATATCTTCAATTTCTTCTGTGGAAGGGATGAATATTTTTTGTTTCTTATCCTTCTTACTCTTCTGGTTTTTTCCTGTAGTAGGTTCATCAGATTGCTCTTGATTTGAATTTTTCTTCGATTTAACACTTTTACGAATTTTAACTACAGGAGGATTTTCCTCTACAGCTTCTTCTTGATCCTCTTCGGATTCTTCTGAAGGTGCTGGATAGTCTCTGGACTTCTTCCTGAAATTATATAAAGTGAAGAGTTATTTTAATTCATATTCTTCAATTCGCATTGAAGTAAGTGGATAGAAATGCGTGACACCAAATGCCACTGATGTAGAATAGTATACTTGACAAGGCATTCAAGTTATTAAGTGAATCATTTGGATCAGATAAAGTATTACAGTGTTTTGAAAGACTTGTTCTAAGGGGTTAGGATACACTGAAGAAGCAAATCTAGTAACATGTCCTGACTGACTGACTGACTTGACTGATTGATGATCGCCGAGCCGAAACTACAGGACATAAAGAAATGAAATTTTGGGGATACAGTACTTATATTAGAGTGTAGGTGCTCAATAAGGGAGGATTTTTGGATATTCCTTCGCTAAGGGGGTGTAAAGCGGGTGAAATTTTTAAATGAGTATATCTCAAAAACTTAAAAGTTTACAGGCGTAAAAGTTGGTTTTTCGAAATTCCTTTAAAAATAAAGAAACACGTATTTTTTGTTTTCGGAAAACCCCATTAATAGGGGGGAAAAAAGGTGAAAAAGAGTTTGAGTACGTTTTATGAGGATACTTGTATCTCAAAAACTGAAAATGTTACAGACATGAAGATTGGTATTTGGAATCTCCTTTAAAAACGAAGAAACGCGTATATTTTTGGTTTTTTGATAATCCAATGAAAGGTGGTTGAACAGAGGTGACAAACTGGGTGAAATTTTAAATAAAGATTATATTTACAGTATATATCAGAAATGCAACATGCTACAGACGTAAAAATTGGTATTTAGAATCTCCATTGCAAATAAGGAAACACGTATTTTTTGGGGAAAATCGATTTGGGCGGGGGTGGGGGTGGGGGTGGGGTGTCTGAAGAAGGAGTTGAATTGTTTTTATGAAGATACATTTCAAAATATGAAAACGTTACATCGTGATAATTGGTATTTGGAATCTCCTTTATAAATAAACACATTTTTCTGCTTTCGGAAAATTCACTTAAGGGGCGGGGGGGGGGGGTTGGGTTGGAAGGAAGTGAAAAAAATTGATTTTTTATGGTGTTACTTATCAAAATCTGAAGGTTACAGTCATGGTATTTATAATCATTTAAAAATAATGATACAGGCATTTTTGTGGGGTGGGGGGGGGGGGTGAAAAACGAGCTGAAATCTTTTTATGAGGATACTTATATCAATGACTGGAAAACAGGTTGTAGGTTTTCATTTTCACTTATATCTCGAAAACTGAAGATGTTACAGACGTGAAAATTGGTATTTGGAATCTCCTTTACAAATAAAGAAACTTTTTTTTAACTTGAAAAAAGACCATTTCTCACATATACAGTGCTATGTCGCATGGTCATCTTAGCCCCAAAAGGCTACTTAAAACGTGGTTTACATAGAGTTTCAGGGGTAAATGAAACTCAATTTTTCGGCGAGTTTTTATACTTTAGTAGGTATTTTCTGATGAAGTCTTAGTACAGTACCAAGGCACGATTACTTTCATCAGATTTAGAAATCCACGCGAGCGAAGCCGCGGGTAACTGTTGTTACATAATTTTCGTGAAGGAATATTATTCGGGTCCGTAGGCTTTTCTACATTGTGGTATTGTTTATCCATCGGGACCTAAAACTTTATGTACTGCTCGATATGCACGTTAGGTGAATTTTCTTTGGCATCAGTAGGTTTGATTTAAACATTATGCAGGATACGTAGGAAAAACAGTTTCTCTCGTTCCACGATTGAGAAATAAGCCTTGTAAAGTTGATCATTTTTTGTATTTTAGCTGTTTGTTTTACGTCGCACCGACACTGACAGGCCTTGTGGCCACGATTGGGTAGGGATGGGCTAGGACCGGGAAGGAAGTGACAGTAGACTTAATTACGCTACAGCCCTAGCATGTGTCTGGTGTGAAAATAGGAAAATACCGAAAATCATTTTCAGTGCTGCCGGCAGTGGGGTTCGACACCATTATTTCTGGAATGAAAAAACAAAAAAGAAAACAAAAATCACTTTAAAGAAGTGTTTGAGAGGTAGATCGTACCTAAATTAACCGGGTACGAACATTTATTCAGCCTATTCAGAGTAGAAATGGTCAGCTTTGAGTCCTTCGGTTCAGTTCAGAGTTAAGATTCCCGGCCAGATCAAGAAGTTTAATCACCTCTGGTTAAGTTGTCGGAGTAGGGGTCTGAACGTTTGTGTAGCATATTCCTGCTCAGAAACACATCACACTATCAAGCCTTATACAAAGATGCAATAGTGAACATATCTCTCCACATAGAGCTGGTGTCAGGAAGGGAATCTGGCCGTAAAACAGGGCTAAGTCCAGATATGCAATACTTCGCAGCTACAACCCACAACCCAACCAGGATGTGGAAAAATTTTGTAGCGGTTGGGAATAGGTACGTTGAGAATGTCAGTGAACAGCGTTTGATTGACGTAGGCCTATATAATTCCTGTAGATTAATAGATGCTAAGGTGTCGTAATTCAGTACGTTAGAATTTTTCGTACCGACAACACGACATTGTCACTTTTAAATACATGAATATACTACAGACAGTCTGAACTGAATCGAACCCCACTGTCGGCAGCCCTGAAAATGTTTTTCTGTGGTTCCCCATTTTCACACAAGGCTGTACCTTAATTAAGGCCATGACCGCTCCCTTCAAACTAGGCTTTTCCTGTCCCATCGTCACCATAAGACCTATCTGTTTCGGTGTGACGTAAAGGAAGTTGTTGTAAAGTCAATTGTTTTAAATGTTTAATATTTTGCCAAAATAGTTTTATATATTCCATAAAAATGTTATTCGCAACGAAAAATTAATGATTCAATCATTACGTATTTTAGCGACGATCACGACTAATATATCAATCATGATTAATTTAGTCACGATTAAAATTTTTATTGGGTGATCGATTGAAAGAAATAGTCGATTACGTCTAACACCTGGTTGTGGTTATCTAGGATAAGAAAGAGCCGACAGATGACGTTCAACGAAAAAAGACTAAGTACCGGTAGGTATTTGATAAGATATTAGTTATCAGGAGGTGGAATGGACTTCCAGTCAGTCGATACTAGACTTCGATGCACAGGAGGGTACAGGCAGGAAACAGGCGATTCGTGAGCCTACGAAATACACCGAGAAATTAAGCCCTTTCATGTCTAATGAAAATTAAGATCTGCACAATAATTCGTCCGAGTATACTGTATTGTATGGCTGCAAAGTGTGGACAGATGGGAAGACATATCTTCGAAAGGAAAGCGATGCGAAGAATGTTCGGACCAGAGAGAGAGAGAGAGAGAGAGAGAGAGAGATCGGATCATAAACATCGTGAGAAGCGGACGAATCCAGTCAATTTGGCGAGGGTGCCAGAGAAGACAATACCTTCGTGCTGTGATTGAAGGAAAACTAGAAAGAAAGAAAGAAAAGGACTCCTTGGTAGACCAACAATAAATGAAAGTGAAGTTGATAAAAAGATTAATTTATTTGCATTTAACAGATCTTTTTTCGAGACACATCTGTATGTAATTTGCAGTCGACAAATGTAGGATTCAGTGCATCGAGAGGGGGAAACCAACTCTGGGCCAATGAAACTACCACAAATGGAATAATTCATCTAGAATATGATGAGAAGAGGCCTCTTTGATAAAAGACTTCTATATGACTCTCAGTCATGGACATCCATCATTACTTCACATCTCAGCCTGCGCGGTTGCTGGGTAACATCGCGTCACATAATTTTTACCGCTAATTTCGTGACGCAGATTTTCAGATGTTTTCCCAAGCATAAGAAATAATTATGTGAAAAGACCTATATCAGTTGGCTGTAGCGCAAGATAGTATGATAGTCCTCACCAGGACTACTTGATTCGAGAACTGGAAGAGACCTAAAGGAAAGCAGCACGGTTTTTTTAGCGTGAATTTCTATAAAAAATATAGTGTTACGAAAAATGTTGCAAACTTTGAGCCAAGGAAGAGTTGGGAGTAAGGAGACAAGCTGCTTTACTAAGCGGTATGTTCCGAGCTGTCTGTTTGGAATGACGTTAAGTAGACTAATGAACTTGAGTCAAGTTTTTAATAGTAGAAAAGATAATGGCGTATCATCATCATCATCATCTGTTTACCCTCCAGGTTCGGTTCTTCCCTCGGACTTAGCGAGCTTCAGACGCTTGGTCGGGGGATACAACTGGGGAGTATGACCAGTACCTCGCCCAGGCGGCCTCACCTGCTATGCTGAACAGGGGCCTTGTGGAGGGATGGGAAGATTGGAAGGGACAGGCAAGGAAGAAGGAAGGAAGGAAGGAAGCGGCCGTGGCCTGAAGTTAGGTACCATCCCGGCATTCGCCTGGAGGAGAAGTGGGAAACCACGGAAAACCACTTCCAGGATGGCTGAGGTGGGAATCGAACCCACCTCTACTCAGTTGACCTCCCGAGGCTGAGTGGACCCCGTTCCAGCGCTCGTACCACTTTTCAAATTTCGTGGCAGAGCCGGGAATCGAACCCGGGCCTCTGGGGGTGGCAGCTAATCACGCTAACCACTACACCACAGAGGCGGATAATGGCGTATACGGATTAAATTGGAATTCATGAGAACAAACTGGGGCGAATACTCTAATAGGAAGCGGAATTCTGGTAGGAATAATTCACCAAGAGAGATGTTTAATAATTTTCCAACTTCTATGAATTTTTTTATATAAAATGCTAGATAAACAACCGATGGAGAATGTGGACCAAAGTCCTATATGGAGATCGGTGGTAAATGATCGACAGATATGGAGGGATTTTGTTACCGTAGCGCGTGGCCTTCAGGGTCGGTGATCGCTGGAAGATGACAGGTATCCAACTCTACGTATGGTTCACGATTTATAATGCGGCTGTAGGAAACACTATGAAAGGGAGACAGAAGATCTAATGCTACTGATGGTACACTATTATATATGAAATTATATTGCGTGTATAATTTGAAGCATTAAGGATGGTAGTACAGGGTCTGGCTCTTTGGCTAAATGCTCCGTGTAGTGGCCATAGATTCCGGAGGATTCTAGTTTCGATTTCCGGCTGAGAAGGAGATTTGTTACCCCGTTTGATTAATGTCTGTCGTAATACGCATCTTCATTTACATACAAGTCACACTACAAAACTACCACAGAAATACGCAGTAGCGAGTACATACTTCCACATAAGCTTGGCGTCAGGGAGTTTGGGCTAAATTCATACAAAGTGACGGTCCCCAATAACTGGAAAAAGGCCAAAGATAGGATGGTAATAGAGGAAGGGAAAACGAGACAGGTGCAACACATCTGATGGAGTGAGTTCGCAGTTGCGGTCAAGGATATTTTGAATTAAGGAAATGTAATTGTTGACGTATTTGTAAAATTTTACTTCACATTACTGAACGGAAGCGAGAGCGTGGATTGTTAATACCTTGATTCAGAATATCTGAAGCGTAACTGGAAGTAAGAGACAGGAAAAGTAGAGAGAATATTTAATGGAATAGAATGGTGGACGATGGTAGGCGGTAGAGGCATTGAAAAAGGAAATACGGTCGAGAATTAACACATTGGACGGAGGAAATTATCAGTAATATTTTTAACAATAGTAATCATCAAATCTGCCTCCGTGGCTCAGACGGCAGCGCGTCGGCCTCTCACCGCTGGATACCGTGGTTCAAATCCCGGTCACTCCATGTGAGATTTGTGCTGGACAAAGCGGAGGCGGGTCAGGTTTTTCTCCGGGTACTCTGGTTTTCCCTGCCATCTTTCATTCCAGAAACACTCTCCATTATCATTTCATAGCATTTATCAGTCGTTAATAAATCACTTTGGGAGTGGCGACCCCATTATAATACTAAGCCTATATATGTTTCATTCATTACATTCCTGACATGGTCTAAGACTGGAAAACAGGTTGTAGGTTTTCATTTTCAATCATCAAATCTCTGCCGAGGAATAGAATGAGAAATTGAAGATAACTTTTATTAAATGGAGAGAGACTTGGGGGTAATTTAGGACATTGTTAGTCGCATGAGAGGAGCGTTCAGATAACTCCAGTGTAACATTATTGTTATGGTATACAGAGAAAATGTACGTATTAACGTATGAAAAACATATTACAAAACCTGTCTTAGGTCGTATTGGTTCAGTGCAATAAGTGATTGGAATGTTACATTTGGAATTAAACAAGAGTAGTGGAAAAAAAAAAAAAAAAAAAACACCCTTCAGTTAATATTTTCCAATTTCCACCGTCATAAAATCGTATATATGCTCGCTTTAACGTAATGTGGAAGGCATATTTAAACGATGTATAGTCACTTTTAAAAAAGGTGCTCATTGTATTGTTACGTTCCTTGCATTTAATATTTTACCGGACAGTTTTAGTTTATCTCTGTTTCCGTAGCGTAACGGTAAGCGTTATTAGCTGCCGCCTTCGGGGCCCGGGTTCGATTCCTGGTACTGGCAGAGATTTAAGAATGAGAGGAGGGCTGGTATGCGGTTAGTATGGTACATGCAGCTCTCCTCCATTAGGAGTGTGCCTGAAGAGAGCTGGACCACCTCTGTACGAGGACACGATTTAACTTGGTTCTTACCGAAGTGCAATTTCACCTTCCAGACATATCTATAGGTTCAATTGTTTCCAACATAAAGGATATAAATTGTGGGATTCTCCAGAACAGACCCTCTTGAAACTCATGTTGTTTTGAACGCACGTAGGGATTAATGTAGAATTTCATTACCCGGCTTTTGACGTATAATCGTTGCGGTTTCCAGTGGTTAGGTTAATAAAATTTTGTCAGCATATTTTGAATCCACTGTCTGCAAGTGAATCTAATGTTTTAAAGAGCTAATATGCCATTTTAATATAGATATAGAGTAGTGAGAAACTGAATACACCGATTATGTGAAAAGGAAATTAATAGCTGAAAAAAATAATTTAAAATTTAGGGACAAAGGGAGATCATGAGTAGCAATTTTTACATGTTATAATTTTGAAATACAATCTAAGAGTACTGAACTATTAGTTGCTAGTGCACAGTTAAATTTATGTGAACGACTACTATCACAGTCGTGCCGGGCTGAGTGGCTCAGACGGTTAAGGCGCTGGCCTTCTAACCCCAACTTGGCAGGTTCGATCCTGGCTCAGTCCGGTGGTATTTGAAGGTGCTCAAATACGACAGGCCCGTGTCGGTAGATTTACTGGCACGTTAAAGAACTCCTGCGGGACTAAATTCCGGCACCTCGGTGTCTCCGAATACCCTAAAAAGTAGTTAGTGGGACGTAAAGCAAATAACAGCATTATTATTATTATTATTATTATTATTATTATTATTATTATTATTATCCCAGTCGTCATTGGATCGGCAATGTGCGAGTGTGTATTTATTTATTTATTTATTTATTTATTTATTTATTTATTTATTTATTTATTTATTTATTTATTTATTTATTTATTTAGCCAAGTTTTACGGCCGGATGAACTTCCTGCACCGACCTCACGTGAGAGAATGTTAAGGAACACTCAGTTAAAGTTGGGAATCTGTAGAGTATTTTGTAGGGTAGCGAGGGTAGATGGGTGGAATGGGGTTTTTAACTTATGGAAAAGGTGCAACTCTGACAGTGACGTAACTTCTGGAAGTTAAGACTCTTAAACAGTGCGGTAGATTTAGAAACAACTGTACGTATCGCATTCTTACGGGAGTAGGTGAGAGTAATTAAAAAGAAAATATTGAAAAATATGAAGTAATTTCAACCTCAATTTATTTCAGAGCACCATGTTTTGCATGTGTAGAGGAGCGAGATGTGTAATTTTAAGGTTGTCTATTTTTTTTACAATTTGCTTTACGCCGCACCGACACATAGGTCTTATAGCGACGATTGGACAGGAAAGAGCTAGGATTAATAATAATAATAATAATAATAATAATAATAATAATAATAATATTTTACGTCCCACCAACTACTTTTTTACGGTTTTCGGAAACGCCGGTGTCGGAATTTAGACCCACAGGAGCTCTTACGTGCCAGTAAATCTACTGACACGAGGCTGACGTATTTGAACACCTTCAAATACCACCGGATTGAGCCTGGAGCGAACCTGGGAAGTTGGGGTCATTAAGGCCAGCGCCTTAACCGTCTGAGCCACTCAGTTCGGCTGGAAAGGAACTGATGATCGCCTTAGTTAAGACACAACCACAGCATTTGCCAGGTGTGGAAAAGGGAAACCACGGAAATCCATCTTAAGGGCTGCCGACAGTAGAGTTAGAACTTATCTCCGGACTCAAGCCACGCAGCCTCTTGCTGGGTGCAAAATATGATTGTAATATTTCATTCCGGTGTGAACTTCGCATTGCTCGTTTCAGTCTGGTATTATAATATTTTCCATTTATGACTGAATAACTTCAAGGTCCTTCGTTATCTTAAGTTTTTTATTAAGTCAGACTTGCACAGAATGTTTTGTATTACTTTATCATGTTACATCAGCCGTTATTTTGGAAGCAATTAACGTGACTTGCGTGTTTCGAACAATACAACAGTCGAGGTGAGTGATTATGTAATTGCCGGGCTGAGTGGCGCAGACGGTTAAGGCGCTGGCCTTCGCACCACGAGTTGGTAGGTTCGATCCTGACTCACTGTGATGATATTTGAAGGTGCTGAGATACGTCAGCCTCGTGACGGTAGATTTACTGGCACGTAAGAGAACTCTTGTGGGACAAAATCCCGACAGGTCAGCGTCTTCGAAAACCGCCAAAAGTAGTTAAGGGGACGTAAAAACATTATTATTATTATTATTATTATTATTATTATTATTATTATTATTAAAACCAATTTTTCCGTGTCTACTTCATAGAACGATGGAAGTTTTTTCAGTTTATCGAAATAATACAACGCATAACACTGTAACATACCTTTAAAAATTGGTTTATTAGTGAGTTATTTAGTTCTAGATACGAGGGACGATAGAGTATACCGAGGAAGTGGCGGCGCGGTTTGAGTAACGTAGGTATCAGCTTGCATTCAGGAAGACGGTGGGTTCGATTCCCACAGTTGGTAGCCGTGAAGATGGTTTTCCGCGGTTTTGCATTGTCACACTAGGAAAATGCTGAGGCTATACCTTTATTAAGGCTACGGTCACTTCCTTCCCCACTCCCATCCCTTCGGCGCCATAAGACCTGTCTGTGCGACGTACTGGTGCGACGCAAAGCTAATTAAAAAATCCTTGACAGGGCAGAGTTTACTAGTATTTAATGAGTATTTAATAGTGTTTGTGAAAGTTTTAAAAGTTGAATTTGTAGCGGTTCATTATCCAGATACTTGGGCTGAATGGCCAGCGTACCAGTCTTCTGTTTATAGGGCCCCGGGTTCGATTCTTATCCAGGCCGAGGATTTTAACTGCATGTGGCTAATTCCTGTGGTTCGGGAACTGGGCGAATGTGCTCGTCTTTATAAAACATACCACAGCACACTACTAACCACCACGGAAACACGCAGTAGTGATTGCATTCCTTCATAGATGGGTGGCGTCAGGAAGAGCATCCGACCGTAAAACTGTGACAAATCTGTATCTAATGCTGACTACAGAATTTTGGGAAAAACTCTGTAAGGAGTAGAGTCTACACGCTATCGTCCCTTTTCTCAGGAATTGAACAGTTACCCATTCGTCTCGGGGGCTGAGTGAATTATGTGTGGAGGAGATAAATTTCGATTTTACTCGCATCGTCGTGGTAGATGAAGCAGCCCTTTACAGCCTAGGGCAGGCTGTAGGATGAGTTTCAGTAAGTATATAGTTTTAGGGATATAAACGTAGAAATTTGTTGTCGTTGCTGACTACAAATGAGTAAAGCCATCACACTGCATTTAAATGAGTATTTAAGAGTTAATTCACTGCAAGTGTTAGAATATCAATGAACAAATGAACGCAAATTCGTAATTTGTACTAATTCTTTCTTTCTTAATCTG
The DNA here is from genome assembly GCF_040414725.1 of Anabrus simplex. Taxonomy (NCBI): domain Eukaryota; kingdom Metazoa; phylum Arthropoda; class Insecta; order Orthoptera; family Tettigoniidae; genus Anabrus; species Anabrus simplex. The sequence continues at coordinate 605,309,295 of NC_090265.1, read as the reverse complement.
TTTACCCTCCAGGGTTGGTTTTCCTCCACCGAATCAGCGAGGGATCCCACCTCTACTGCCTCAAGGGCAGTGGTTTGGAGCGTGAGATTTTGGGTCAGGGGATACAACTGAGAAGGAGGACCAGTGCCTCGCCCAGACAGCCTTACATGCTATGCTGAACAGGGGCCTTCTGGGGAAATGGGAAAAACGGAAGATATACACAAGGAAAAGGGAAGGAAGCGGCCGCGGCCTTAAGTTAGCTACCATCCCGGCATTTGACTAGAGGAGAAGTGGGAAACCACGGAAAACCACTTCGAGGATAGGTGAGATAGGAATTGAAGTCCCCCCCACCTCTAGTCTACTCTACTCTACTCTACTCATTTGACCTCCCGAGGCTGAGTGGACCCCGTTTCAATCCTCGTACCACTTTTCAAATTTCGTGGCAAAGCCGGGAATCGAACTCGAGCCTCCGGGGGTGGCAACTAATCACACTGACCACCGAGGCGGACTATTTGGACTAATTACATAGAAATATGTTCGTTTAGGAGATACGATTCACTACGATAGGTTTGGTTTAATTGGGGGCAAGCCATGTGATAATCACGGAAGGTCATCTTTTGGTGAAATTAACTTTGCTACATTTTCAGTTTTGGGCAAGAAGGATAATATCAATAGTTAAAAATAATTAGAGAGATTAGTCAAAATTGAAATTTGCAACATACTTTATTTTTTTTATTTTTTTGCTAGTGGCTCAACGTGTCTAAATCCTTGCATGAATGGTCAGCGTTGAGGTCTTCCCTTCATAGGGTCCTGGTTTGATTCCCGGCCGGTTCGAGGATTTTAATCACGTCCGATTAACTATTCTGGCTCGTGAACTGGATGCGATGTATTTGTCCCAACACACTCTTCATATTCACGCAAGACACCATACTACCGACTACCACAGAAGCTTGATATAGTGAGTACATCTCATCACATAGGGTTAGCGCCAAGAAGGACATCCATCCGTAAAAAATGGCTAAATTCACATGTGCGACGTAGAATTGGGACGGAAGAAGCCGTGGTATTAATTTCCCTGATATGAAAATACGAAACTTTGGAAAACCATCTTCAGAGCTGCCGATGGTGGTGTTCGAACCCACCATATTCCGAATGCAAACTCAGTCACGTGACCCGTACCGCACAACCAACTTTCTCGGTAAATATATAGTTTACGTTTGAAGAGTGAATGTGTATACTGTGACGTGAAACTGTTTATGCATTAAGTTATCAAGGTAATCTGTATAAATAAACAGTTTTGTCAGAGTATAGCAAGACATGCCACATAAAAAAAAAAAAAAAAGCTATTTGTGTGTCGGAGTAACCAGAATAGGAAAGAAATGCAGTTATTACATTTCCATCATGTTTGTGTGTGAAAGTGCATGTTGAGAAATTTGGTGAAAATAATTTAATGCAGAGGGGCATTGAGGATCAGGGGAGAAAGCAGAAAACAGGTTATACATTTAATTCGCGGTGGATGGAATGAAAGTATAAAATGTAATTCTCAAGTATCTCCATTCGAACTTCTGCTATCGATACATGATAATTAACAGAAGGTGTCGAGAATTGTCCGATCTTGTTTGGTTTACGAACTGATGCTACGACTCATAATACACATTTACGAGTTTATATTTTAAAATTTATTTCCTACCTCCTACCGTTGTTATAAAAATGGCGAGCTTATAAACTGAACGGAACACAGAATACAAGTCAGACCTGAAGAAGTTAGGTGCGATAGCTAGTTAGAAATAATAAGAATTTTGTATTGATCTATTGGAAACGAACTGTTTGGGAATTAATTTAATTACGAAGCTGACATTCATTAGGAAAGATGCCTCTGTGGATCAGTAGTCAGAGTGTTGGCCTCTGGATCCGAAGGTAGTGGGTTCAAACATGGCAAAGGTAGTCGGGTTTTTGAAGGACAGAAACAAGTCCATTAGAACCTCATGTCTTGCGATGTTTGCTTGTAAACGACTCTTGGTTCATATGGCGTTTACCCGAGGAAAAAAAAAAAAGGTCCATACAAAATCTGAGCCATAGACGCCCAAGTGAGATTCTGTTTACTCCGCCATGTAGCAGGCCTAGAGTAAAATGGAATGTCGAGTTTTATAAGTAGACATCTAGTTGGCGCCAAATTAAAATGTCTGCATACTGTAGCTGAGGTCATATTATTATTATTATTATTATTATTATTATTATTATTATTATTATTGCTTTCTGGGCTCACAATTTACATTGGGAAGTCTTATTAGTTTCTAGGATTGCATTTCTACTTACGTCTTATGTTGTTTGTCTTGACTGTGTTTTGAATACCGGTACTTCGCTTCCTTTGGTTGTCCTTCAGCTTTATTGTATTTTCCCTGCTTGTGATATTTCTGCTTTTCTCTTTCCGAAGTCTTCGCTTCTGTGGTGAACACCTGCTCCAAGACGATCACCGCGACCAAGGCGATTACCAAGAAACGGAAACTGTAAAATGCAACATTGAATTAGTACAGTTTTTAACAGAAACCAACAACTAGTATGTTAATTAACAGACTGAAAATTGTAATAAGAATATTTCCTTACGCAAATTTACAATAACGTAGATTCAAGAGAAAGTTAAAAGCCACTGTAAGAATTATACCGTAGAAGACAATTTGAACTGAGTACGCTGTAGATTAGAATGTATATCATATACAGGTGTTGTAAGTTCTTCTCTCTCCCTTGGGGAGATATTATTCGAAACCCAGTATATGCACATTAAGGTTTTGGAATTTTTTTAAATTTCGTGTGGCTATTTCTAGCCGAGTGCAGCCCTTGTAAGGCAGACCCTCCGATGAGGGTGGGCGGCATCTGCCATATGTAGGTAACTGCGTGTTATTGTGGTGGAGGATAGTGTTATGTGTGGTGTGTGAGTTGCAGGGATGTTTGGGACAGCACAAACACCCAGCCCCCGGGCCATTGGAATTAATCAATGAAGGTTAAAATCCCCGACCCGGCCGGGAATCGAACCCGGGACCCTCTGAACCAAAGGCCACTACGCTGACCATTCAGCCAACGAGTCGGACAGTTTTTGAAATGATAGATACACATTGTTTGTCGGCATTGTATGTGAAACTCGAGTTCTCGTGGTTATGTTCCCCATGACAGCAATCACTTAAAACAAGTTAGCTCACTCATGTGGATTTTACTATATTATATGTATAATTCCAAAAACATTCGAATGGACAAGGAAGACCCAGTGAAGAAGAATGAACCCCACATACATTGAAAATGTTTCACAGACTGAGTTCAAGACTAGAATCGACAGGACTATGTCTACGACAGGATATTATTTACAATGCAAACAAAATCAGCAGTCTTTTTGTCTACTTTGGCATTCTTTAAAAAAATCACTCAATTCCATTCATTTCGACACTCACTAATACTGGCATCGATTTACGGAATATATTTCCTTTCTGAATTTTTAAATTTTTTGTTTCCACCGAGAGAGAGTTTCGCAATCGCACTGAACGACCGCAGAATGTTCTTTTCCCCACTTTTAATTTCCAAATTATATACTAATGAATTTTCACAAACAAAAAGACCCGTTCCTTCTATACTATTACACGTATCTTATTAATCTTCAAAATATTTATTAAACATACCAAACGTGTGTAGATTTCTACAGCATGTCCCATAAAAGAAACGAATTTACAGCTATAGTCATACCTTGCTCTCATCGTGCTATCGGAACTACAACTTGCAGGAAGTCCGCGGTATATCGCTCTCTTATAGTGGCTGCTGTTGTTGGCGTTGTGCAAGGAAATTCAGGAAAGCTTTTACAAATATAGCGAGACTGCTCATAGGGATATGCGGTTGATAACAGTGTATTCTGCAATGTCTAACCGCTTTGACATTTGATTTATGGCGTTTTGAACTACGTACGCTGGAAGCAGAACGTGCCAACCAATCATAGTAGACCCCGTAACGCACGCGTAGAATCGCCACGTTGCAGCTAGGGCTAAGCTTCTTAATTCTTCTCGTGTTTCCCACTGTTTACGAGTATGATTGTGACCTGTTTCTTTTCTTTTTTGTTTGAATATTGTGTTCTGTTATATGACTCCACATGTTATGATGATCTGCGATTATGAGGTTGAAGTGCTGAGATATCTTGGTTCGAATGAGAGCTAGGAAAGGAAAGCAGGTATTTTGAAAAGGTTGACTAAAACATAGTATTATGTAGTACATTAGATATTAGTAACCATTTGCAAAAATAACAGTTAAGCGCCAGCCATAATCCTGCTCCGTGTCAAATGCACCACTTTATTTACAATGCGAGCAAATTTAAAACAGCTGAGTAGTGTTACTCTTATGCAGAGACTTATGAAACTAAAAGTAAACTATTGTAATGTATGGTTGAGCGTGTTGAATAGCAATGATCTTAATTGTTGTTTCTAGAGATTAATGATCGAGATCATCAAACCCCTATTTAATAGTAAGCCATTTAGGTGAATGCAGGAGACACACTCGATTTTCTTCAAGGCTGAAGGACCGAATCACGACTGTTCAGATTTGTGAATACTTACAATTGAGAAGTCCGTGTCTGTAGGTTTTACTGGAACTTTTCAAGGGAAATTTCTGAACTCTAGTATCATGATAGTGGTTGATAGAAAGATTATTTTTAATGGTAGATTTTGGATTTATTTCGTTAATCTTCTTACACACCAATACATCCTAGGCAGGCTGTTGTGCTGTTGCCAGGTGCAGTCTAATTCTGGACACATCCCCTTGTCCGTTGTCGAATTCTGCTGTTTGCATATTGTGCAGGAACTGCCATTAACATTTTTGATTCGATTAGCAAGGCAGTCATGACAAGTACGAAAAAGAAAACTTTCTACCGCTTCTCTTCTTCATTTGCTTCTGATGATTTCCTAAGAGAATCTTACATTTTCCATTCTTTGTGGCTGAATGAGACAATAGTGTCTTGGTGGATTTCTTCTCGTTTTTTAAGTTTGATAAGTCTCTTGATGGTCTCAAATGTTTATTATTTCTGTGTAGTGGCTATAAAAGGCCCTAAGTAAATCCACAATCTTGATTACTCTTTCCTGTCTTGTTATTATTTCTCCTATGCAAACAGTCAAATGTGTATTAAACTCTCACATTCTTATATATTCTAGGATGAGTATGACACAGGTTTTGCGACAGAAATCTAATGGTACCATCCTCTTACAACTATAGCAAGTACTGGAAAATATCGAACTGTTAAAATAGTTTGCACCATACTTTCCTTGCTGAAAATGGTAAAGAAATTATTCAACAATATTTTACCGATATGAACATCGATTTGTATCCTTATGTTTCACTTTTTATCCCATACTTATTCTTTCACCTCGAATTTGCAGTACAGAAATCAGAGTTTTGGTTACATTCGTACCCGCTACCTAGACGAAATTAAATTAACACAATTTAGGGAAATTCTATACACAAGTTTACCGAGAAACGACCAAAAAACTAAAAAACTAAATGTTCTAAATAGTTCAGAGTGAAGTGGCGGTTCAGAGGAAGATCTGAAAATTCATTCTGAAATATATTCATTACTTTTTTATTGCTATGACAATGACTAACTACACTGATCTAAGGGTTAAGGAAAACAGGAGCGTACGGGATTCAAAATATTATACACAGAGGTTTCAAGTTATTATTTAGCAAGATGATAATTTACTGAAAATCGTATTCACATTATTCCGGATTATTTGGACTGTCCCTTAATTGTTATAACAGCCGAGTCTGTCACATAAAAACATGTTTTTAAAATCCGAACGGTTTGACGAAATCGACAACAAATTTTGGAATCGTTCCTGCAAGGGGGAAGGAAGCGACCGTGGCCTTAAGTTAGATACAATCCCGGCATTTTCCTGGAGTAGAAGTGGAAAACCACGGAAGACCACTTTAGGATGGCTGAGATGGGAATCGAACCCACTTCTACTCAGTTGACCTCCCGAGGCTGAGTGGAGCCCGTTCCAGTCCTCGTACCACTTTTCAAATTTCGTGGCAGAGCCGGGAATCAAACCCGGGCCTCTGGGGGTGGCAACTAATCACACTAACCACTACACCTCAGCGGCGGACATTGTTATGGCCTACTAAACTTTAAATGGGAACTTTACCGCATAATGTTGAGTTGCCTCTATAATGTTAAATCTAGTGAAACAATTTTTCGAAGGCCATATTCTTCCTTGAACAGTTCGAATATGTTCTTGTTCCTGAATTTGATTTCTGTGATCAAACTTGACTACGTCAGAGTTATTAATGCAGATGCGATCGGGACGTACACGTTCATGGAAACTTACTATCTTAAACGACCAATATACTGCATATATTTGCAATTCCTTCGTTCACAGATTTCTGGCTAGTTTTCTTAAAATTATTGATTTGTTGCACGTAAAAATTGCAATGAGTTTCAAGAAAAAAGTTAAAAAATAAATATGTATTACCGATGGAATTTACTGCGACCAGCGGGTCTGCCCTAGTCAAGAAGCCTTTGTGAATCAAAGCGATTGTATCCTTTGAGTTATGTATAAATAAGTAAATAAATAAATAAATAAATAAATAAATAAATAAATAAATAAATAAATAAATAAATAAATAAATAAATAAATAAATACCACAGTGTTGGCAGCCCTGAAGAGGTTTTCCGCGGTTTCCCATTTTCATACCAGGCAAACGCTTGGGCTGTACCTTAATTAAGGCCACAGCCGCTTCCTTCCGACTCCTAGCACTTTTATGTTCCATCGTAGCCATAAGACCTATCCGTGTCGGTGCGACGTAAAGCAACTCTCAGATAAATAAAAATAAAAAATAATTAAATGGAACAGAAAAGTATACCACTTTCAGCTATTGTAGTGAAGTGGATCTCATTAAACCTTGTCTCTTGCTGGGGGGGGGGGGGAGTGTGGTGGTAGAATTACACCCACGGTATCCCCTACCTTCCGTAAGAGACGACTGAAAGGAGTCCTAGGTGCTCTCAAGTTGGGAGCTTGGGTTGGCAACCACGGGGCTCTTAGCTGAGCCCTGGTATTGCTTTCACTTACTTGTGCCAGACTCCTCACTTTCATCTATCCTGTCCGACCTCCCTTGGTCAACTCTTGTTCTTTTCCGACTCCGATGGTATTAGAGCACTCGAGGCCTAGGGAGTCTTTCATTTTCACGCCCTTCTTGCCTTTCTTTCGATTACCTTCGAACATTTTTCGAAGTGTTGGATCTCTTCTATTTTTCTCTCTGATTAGTGTCATATAGAGGACGGTTGCCTGTTGTAAATCCTCTTAAAACTATAATCACCACCACCACCACCACCACCACCACCACCACTAGCTACACGGCTTTCTAGTGACACGATATTATTTTAGAGTATAATAATGGGAGATTGTTTACTTGAAAACGATATAATCCTATTTTATATCTACTTTGATATTTTGCTATTTGTTTGTGACGTCATAGAACAATATGGCTTCCTTTCTTTCATCTAGGTGTGATAACTATGTATGTGTGATGCCATACACATGGTTAACAAACCATTCCCTTAATGACACTTCGGAAATATGATTCATGATTTTCACATTTAAGTTCGTTTTTTGTACACGGTCAAATTCGCCCAGTAGCCTATGTTTAAAAAATGTAGTACCAGAATTGGCGATGGTGTGTTTCTTGGCGAACCCACGATGGGAAAGGACAGGGCTAGGATTGGGAAAGAGGAGACCGTGGTCTTAACTGACATACCGGCTCCATGGCTAAATGGTTAGCGTGCTGGCCTTTGGTTTCAGGGGTCCCGGGCTCGATTTACGGCAGGGTCGGGAATTTTAACCATCGCTGGTTAATTTCGCTGGCACGGGGGCTGGGTGTAGTGTCGTCTTCATCATAATTTCATCCTCATCACGACGCGAAGGTCGCCTACGGACGTTAAATCAAAAGACCTGCACCTGGCGAGCCGAACTTGTCCTCGGACACTCCCGGCACTAAAAGCCATACGCCATTTCATTTCAATGAGGTACCACCACAGCATTTTCCTGGTGTGGAAATGAGAAACCACAGAAAACCATCTTGAGAGTTCGGACCCACTATCTCCCGAATACAAGTCAACAGCTACACGCCTCAAACCGCGTAGCCAACGCTCTCTGTCTCTCATCTTCGTATAATCTTGCACTTTTTAGCCTTTGTACACTTTACTGGAGTCGGCATTTTGGTGGATTCGGCTAAGTTTTACGGCCAGATGCCCTTCCTGATCCCAACCCTATCTGGAGGGATGTACATTCACTATTGCGTGTTTGTGTGGTGGTTGGTAGTGTGGTATGTTGCATGTAGATGTAGAGAAGTGTATTAAAATGAAAACGAATACCTAGTACCCGAGACAGAGGAATTAACCAGACGCAGTTAAAATCCACAACACGGCCGGGAATCGAACCCAGGGCCATCTGGACCGAAGGCCAGTATGCTGACCATTCAGCCAAGGAGCCAGACCCTCGTCTTAATATAATGACATTTCAAAATGTAATTTGATATTTTAGTGCGAATCAATATAATTCTCCAAGTGAGTTTGTTGTGTTCGAACCCCGCCGTCACTAGGCCTGTTAGTTTCGCGTGGTTTTCTATTTTCAGACCGGCAACTATACGAACTTCGCGGCTACCTTTTCAGCCCGTGGCCTTTCCTAACCTAGTGGCATTGATACATTGTCTGCGCTATGCGACGTATAACTTTTTTTGCTAGTTGCTTTACGTCGCACCGACACAGATACAGTAGGTCTTATGGCGACGATGGGACAGGAAAGAGCTAGGAGTGGGAAGGAAGTGGCCATGGCCTTAATTAAGGTACAGCCCTAATACTTGCCTGGTGTGAAAATGGATCTACGGAAACCAATTTTTAGGGCTGCCAACAGTGGGGTTCGAACCCACTATCTCCCGGATGCAAGCTCACAGCTGCGCGCGCTTAACCACACGGCCAGCTCACCCGGTCGACGTATAACTTGGAGGTGGTGGGTGGGAATCGAATTTCTTCCTTTCTGGACGGATTGTGAAAACGAATAACTTCTATCTTGGGCCATAACCAACCTAACACAATCTGGAATGGAACAGAAGAATATTTGATAGGATTTTTTTAAAAATTTATTTTTGCTAAAATAGGCAGACAAATAAGCACTTAGTATTTAGGAAATAGGCAGTAAAGTAATTAAAATAGGCATTTATAATGACAAAAATGGGCATTAAAATAAAATAAAAAGACCAAGCTCGATAGCTGCAGTCGCTTAAGAGCGGCCAGTATCCAGTATTAGGAAGATAGTGGGTTCGAACCCCAGTGTCCGCGGCCCTGAAGATGGTTTTCAATGTTCATACTAGGCTAATGCTGGGGCTGTACCTTAATTAAGGTCGCGGTCACTTCCTTCCCACTTCTAACCCTTTCCTGTCTCATCGTCGCCATAAGACCTATCTGTGTCGGTAAAGCAGCTTGCAAAACAAATAATAATAATAATAATAATAATAATAATAATAATAATAATAATAATAATAATAATAATAATAATAATAATAATAATAATAATAATAATAATAATACCGGGCGAGTTGGCCGTGCGCGTAGAGGCGCGCGGCTGTGAGCTTGCATCCGGGAGATAGTAGGTTCGAATCCCACTATCGGCAGCCCTGAAAATGGTTCCGTGGTTTCCCATTTTCACACCAGACAAATGCTGGGGCTGTACCTTAATTAAGGCCACGGCCGCTTCCTTCCAACTCCTAGGCCTTTCCTATCCCATCGTCGCCATAAGACCTATCTGTGTCGGCGCGACGTAAAGCCCGTGGCAAAAATAATAATAATAAAGTTGATTTAACGTAAACTACGTAACGCACATCTGTATCACATTTTAGTACTTAATCTTACATCCCCCTGTGGGTGGGGATGATAGAATAACGTCAGCGGTATCCTCTATCTTTCGTAAGGCGACTAAAAGGCGACCAGGGCCTCTCAACTTGGAAGTGTAGGTTGGTGACAACGGTTTCCCTACCGAGTCTTGCTTATGACAGGTTTCTCGCTCTTACCTTTCCTGCCTGACCTCGCTTGGTCAACTCGTGTTCTTTTCCGACGGCAATAGAATTGCGAGGCCTAGACAGTCTTTCATTTTCACGCTCTTCGTGGTTCTTCTCTTTCTTTTGGCGATAAATTCATTTTTCGAAGTATAGGAACTCCTCCATTTTCTTTCCGATTAGCGCCGATTAAATACGCACGTGTACTACGGAGCAAGTTCCTGAAGAGTTGATCGGCACTGTGCTTTTGGAAGTATTTGATTGGCGACTTCTTCATCATTTTTGGGTCTATTGACGGGTAGTACTAGTCCCTAAAATTATAGAGTGCCTCATAAACTGCATCCGACAATGTCATCTAAACTGTGCATTTTATTTGTGATTGTCCGACTCGTTGGCTGAATGGTCAGCGTAGTGGCCTTCGGTTCAGAGGGTCCCGGGTTCGATTCCCGGGCGGGTCGGGGATTTTAACCTTCATTGGTTAATTCCAATGGCCCGGGGGCTGGGTGTTTGTGCTGTCCCCAACATCCCTGCAACTCACACACCACACACAACACTATCCTCCACCACAATAACACGCAGTTACTTACACATGGCAGATACCGCCCACCCTCATCGGAGGGTCTGCCTTACAAGGGCTGCACTCGGCTAGAAATAGCCATACGAAATTATTATTATTATTATTATTATTATTATTATTATTATTATTATTATTATTATTATTATTATTATTATTATTATTTGTGATTGACTTTATTTCAACTCCCAGTACTCCCTAAAGATTTTTTGCAAACCTACAGAATTCTTTATACTTCGTAATTTTTTTATCTGTGCATTGTTTTACACTAATTTGTGTTCGGCTGATGATGACCAAAAATACTGGTCGAAACCGGTACCAGTTTTAATTACAGTAAATAGGAATGTAAACTTACATTTCTTATTTTAATAGTATTGAAAGGTTGAACCGTTTTATACTTTCTTTTAACTTATTAGTGAACTCACTTCAGTACGAAACAATATGAAATTCTTATCTCTTAATATTTCTGTTAGTCATGTTGTCAAGATAGCAGCCGGAAGGGAATATTCTATTCAGCATGTATTGAAAGTCTCCGGCATATCAACTGGATTCAGTTTTCAACTTCGTGCACTCGTGACGTCAATGTTTATTATAATTTTGCGATGGTTGTTGAAATAAAGAACGCTTCGTCGTTTCTTTCGCCTATACAATAGCCTGTTAAGTCAACTAAATTTTCAGGACATGATAGAGATGAAGAGAGTTAAGAATTCATAGTAATATCTATTTGTAAGAGAAGTCCTATGCATCTTTTCTGTAGTGTAGCCCTCCCGCCCCCATTTAAACCGGTCGCCACCGTCTTCAAAAGACGCCAGAAGAATATAATTTTGTTCTGAAATAGGGGTTTCGAAGATAGTCTTTTTTTCTCTTTGAAATGAGGGCAATTTTTATTTACTAAGCGAGGTGCACAGTTTGCTCGCCGCATACGCTTAGGGATGCAGAATCGAACCCCAGCCATTCGATGTGTTTATGTAGGAAGCGTATGTGTACAGAGAGAATGTTCCCAAAAATGTGGTGGTTAGCACACCCCAAAACATATCAAAACATCCCTATGAACTACATCATATGGTCGATCGTTTACAAGTTAGACATTTTAAAGCACACGAGTAACTATAAAGAAAAAAAAAAAGTGTTTGGCATTCTGCAAGCAGTCATGCAGCCAGCAGAACATCGTGTATAAATACATAAAGTACATGTCATTTATTAAACAACGCTATATCTAAAATAGATGCAACAGATGAAATATCTCAATATAAAGGAAATACTAATTTTATTCACTTCACTCTTCGAGTAGCTGTACGCGCGTTTGTGTGCGAGCAGTGATGCGTCACTCTACAAGAAGTGCTCAACATTTCTGCTACTGAACAGCGTATTTTCTAGTGGTGTTGCCCCCTGTGTGTGGGGGTGGTAGAATAATACCCACGGTATCCCCTGCCTACCGCAAGAGGCGACTAAAATGGGCCCCAGGGGCTCTGAACTTGGGAGGGTGGATTGGCAACCACGGGACCCTTAGCTGAGGCTTGACATTGCTTCCACTTACTTGTGCCAGGCTCCTCACTTTCATCTATCCTAAACGATCTCCCTTGGTCAACGCTTGTTCTTTCCCTACCCCGGTGGTATTAGGTAGCGACGCACTTCGTGGCCCTTGTCTTTCTTTGGCCGATCCCTTCATTTTTCGAAGTGTCGGATTCCTTCCATTTCTTTCCTCTCTGATTAGTGCTATATAGAAGATGGTTGCCTAGTTGTACTTCCTCTTAAAACGATAATCACCACCACCACCACCACCACCACATCAAGTGGTGTTGGAAATCGTGCTTGTCGTAACGAGAAAATAAATCTTCCCGTTATTTTGGCCATTGAAGAAGAACAGACATCATCGAAATCGTAATGGTAGACGGTAAATGAAATGATGCAAGACTTTGAGAGAGAGAGAGAGAGAGAGAGAGAGAGAGAGAGAGAGAGAGAGAGAGAGAGAGAGAGAGAGAGAGAGAGAGAGAGAGAGAGTTCTTGACTCCAGAATTAATACGCATTCCCTTGGGACGTATGTCCATCGAGACGTTTTACGGAGTTTTGATGTGTAGTTTCCACGCTCCAGTTACTTCGTCACGATTTTGGAAACACGCTGTCTTTACTAGTACGTCAAGACATTGTACGTTACGCACTAGTTTCTAAGAACAATCACCTCAATACCAACGTCGCGTCTTAGGAAATCAGATGAGGTAGACAAGCTTCTGAGGATGCAAGAAGTCTGTGCGTATTTTTTTTCCGGTAAATACAGCTTAGTTTTGAACAAGATTTTACTTTCCAGTATTCATTTTCGGAATGCAATAGAGTTCTGTTCTGCAGTGTTTTATAAAACTGACTAACGTCCTTTCGGGCAAGCAAGAGACATTACATTTCATGAGATTTCGGGGTAGATATAGAAATATTAAATCGAAAATTTTCGATAGTTAATATAATTATTTCCATGCTGCTATAGCGTACGAGTAGCATGCCAGCCTCCCCCATGATTGGGTCGGATTTAATTCCTGGCTTTTCAAGACTGGCTACTATTTAGATCCAGCCCTTTCGCAAGAGAAAAACTTTTTGATTGCATTTTTCTTGATCTTTGGGATTGGTAGGTGGTCTAGAAAAGAGAAATTGTACATTAAAAATATTTTAGTCTTGCGTATTCTTGAAATCTTAGTATGTTGTATCGTATTGGCTAGGTGTTCGTTCAATAAGTTTTCCCAATATTTCCTCCAGAAGAATGATAAAGTTAAAATATTTGGAATGACTGGTAACCAATTCTTTGGAAAGGAAATACCAAATAGTAGATTTATGCTGCTGACAGTTTTAACACAAGTGGAACAATTTACATGAGAAAAGATTCAGCCGCCGGGCTGAGTGGCTCAGATGGTTGAGGCGCTGCTCTTCTGACCCCAACTTGGCAGGTTCGATCCTGGCTCTGTCCGATGGTATTTGAAGGTGCTCATATACGTCAACCTCGTGTCAGTAGATTTACTGGCACGTGAAAGAACTCCTGCGGGACAAAATTCCGCCACCTCGGCGTCTCCGAAAACCGTGAAACTAGTTGGTGGGACGTAAAGCAAATAGCAATAGCATTATTATTATTATTATTATTATTATTATTATTATTATTATTATTTTGATAAATAAAATTATCTGATAAAATATTAAATGTTAGGAACTTACAATACCGTGCACTCATTCTTGTTTTGAGCGACTATACAACCAGTAGATAACCTTATACTACTACTACTACTACTACTACTACTACTACTACTACTACTTCTAGCTTCCTCTGTGGATGCCTGGTAGTGCGTCCGCATCCTGATCTCCATGTCGTGAGTTCAATCAAACGCGGTATAGATGAACGGATTGTTGAAGGGAGGAGAAAAGTCCATTCGACACTCCATGTCGTACAAAGTCGATTCTCTGGTGAAACATTTGGTGTTTACCCGCTAAAATCAGCCGGAGATCGTGCAACAAAGATCCGGTTTACTCTGCCACCTGGGGTAAAGTAAGACGGAACGTGGAAATTGACGCGCAGCCAGCATAGATGGCGTCAGGTTAAAATACTTGCACATAGTAGTTGAGGCCATACAATTCTTCTTCTTTTTCTTCTCTTTAACTGCTTACCCTCCAGGGTCGGTTTTTCGCTCGGACTCAGCGGGGGATCCCACCTCTACCACCACAAGGGCAGTGTCCTGGAGCCTCAGACTTTGGCTAGTAGGTTACAACTGGGGAGGATGACCAGTACCTCGCCCAGGCGGCCTCACCTGCTATGCTGAACAGGGGCCTTGCGGGGGGATGGGAAGATTGGAAGGGATAGACAAGGAAGAGGGAAGAAAATGGACGTGGCCTTAAGTTAGGTACCATCCCGGCATTTGCCTGGAGGAAAAGTGGGAAACCACGGGAAACCACTTCCAGGATGGCTGAGGTGACAATCGAACCCACCTCTACTCAGTTGACCTTCCGAGGCTGAGTGGATCCCGTTCCAGCCCTCGTACCACTTTTTCAAATTTTGTGGTAGAGGCGGGAATCGAACCCGGGCCTCCGGGGGCTGGCAGCTAATCACACTAACCACTACACCACAGAGGCGGAAACAATTATTATTATTATTATTATTATTATTATTATTATTATTATTATTATTATTATTATTAATAATGGTTCATGTTTGTGAGTTACTGTAGTCACGTCCTAGTTCGTGAACCATGGGAAACGGCTGAGTGGCCTAGTAAGTGGTCCTGAGAGTCGGGATACCAGTTGCTATGGAATGGGAGTGGGCATCTCGGACATATTCTGAGTCATGGCCCTCCTTGTGCTCAGGCGGCTAGGACTATAAAATTCACCGGTGGTCCATATCCCGTTAGAGGAGAGATTTTCACTTGGACTATGTGCAAGTAGGGTAGCATCCTGCTTCATGAATTTACCGAGCTCAGAACATTTTAAGCAAGCCTCGGACCTATGGGAGTAATGGAGTCCCACTCCCATTTGACAGGCGAGGGACTCCGTGGAAACAACTTGGCGAACGAAATGGAATTCGATGGGGAGCTATCAATATTAATGGGGCTTATGGAAGAAAGAAAGTGAAACTGGCTGAGTCAGCAAAGAGGATGAATCTGGATGTGCTAGGAGTAAGTGATATTCGGGTAAGGGGAGACAATGAGGAAGAGATAGATTATAAAGTGTACTTGACGGGTGTTAGAAAGGCAAGGGCAGAGTCTGGGGTAGGGCTCTTTATCAGGAATACCATTGCACGCAACATAGTTTCTGTTAGGCACGTAAATGAGCGAATGATGTGGGTAGATTTGTCAGTTGGAGGAATTAGGACAAGAATTGTCTCCGGGTATTCACCATGTGAGGGTGCAGATGAGGATGAAGTTGAGAAGTTTTAGGAAGCATTGAGTGACATCGTGGTCAGGGTCAACAGCAAGGATAGAATAGTGCTAATGGGCGATTTCAATGCGAGAGTTGGGAATAGAACTGAAGGATACGAAAGGGTGATTGGTAAATGTGGGGAAGATATGGAAGCTAATGGGAATGGGAAGCGTTTGCTGGACTTCTGTGCTAGTATGGGTTTAGCTGTTACGAATACATTTTTCTAGCATAAGGCTATTCACCGCTACATATGGGAGACTAGGGGTACCAGATCCACAATAGACCATATCTTAACAGGCTTTGAATTCAGAAAATCTGTTAGGAATGTACGAGTTTTTCGCGGATTTTTCGATGATACAGACCACTATCTGATCTGTAGTGAACTAAGTATCTCTAGGCCTAGGGTAGAGAAAGTGAAATCTATCTGCAAACGAATAAGGGTAGAAAATCTCCACGACGAGGAAATTAGACAGAAGTACATGGATATGATTAGTGAGAAGTTTCGAACAGTAGACAGTAAGCAGGTTCAGGATATAGAAAGTGAATGGATGGGATACAGGGATGCTGTAGTAGAAACAGCAAGGGAATGCTTAGGAACAACTGTGTGTACAGATGGGAAAAGACGAACATCTTGGTGGAATGATGAAGTGAGACCAGCCTGTAAACGTAAAAAAAGGCTTATCAAAAATGGCTCCAAACAAGGGCCGAGGCAGACAGGGATTTGTACGTAGATGAAAGAAACAGAGCGAAACAAATAGTTGTTGAATCCAAAAAGAAGTCACGGGAAGATTTTGGTAATAACCTGGAAAGGCTAGGTCAAGCAGCAGGGAAACCTTTCTGGATAGTAATAAAGAATCTTAGAAAGGGAGGGAAAAAGGAAATGAACAGTGTTTTGAGTAATTCAGGTGAACTCATAATAGATCCCAGGGAATCACTGGAGAGGTGGAAGGAATATTTTGAACATCTTCTCAATGTAATAGGAAATCATCCTGGTAGTGTTGCAAACAGCCAAGCTCATGGGGAGGAGGAAAATGATCTTGGTGAAATTATGCTTGAGGAAGTGGAAAGGATGGTAAATTGCCATAGGGAAGTAGGAATAGATGAAATTAGACCAGAAATGGTGAAGTATAGTGGGAAGGCAGGGATGAAATGGCTTCATAGAGTAGTAAAATTAGCGTGGAGTGTTGGTAAGGTACCTTCAGGTTGGACAAAAGCAGTAATTGCACCTATCTATAAGCAAGGGAATAGGAAGGATTGCAACAACTATCGAGGTATCTCATTGATTATTATACCAGGCAAAGTATTCACTGGCATCTTGGAAAGGAGGGTGCGATCAGTCGTTGAGAGGAAGTTGGATGAAAACCAGTGTGGTTTCAGACCACAGAGAGGCTGTCAGGATCAGATTTTCATAATGCGCCAGGTAATTGATAAATGCTACTAGAGGAATAGGCAGTGTTTACGTTTCGTAGATCTAGAGAAAGCATATGACAGGGTACCGAGGGAAAAGATGTTCACTATACTGGGGGACTATGGAATTAAAGATAGATTATTAAAATCAATCAAAGGCATTTATGTTGACAATTGGGCTTCAGTGAGAATTGATGGTAGAATGAGTTCTTGGTTCAGGGTACTTACAGGGGTTTGACGAGGCTGTAATCTTTCACCTTTGCTGTTCGTAGTTTACATGGATCATCTGCTGAAAGGTATAAAATGGCAGGGAGGGATTCAGTTAGGTGGAAATGTAGTAAGCAGTTTGGCCTATGCTGACGACTTGGTCTTAATAGCAGACTGTGCCGAAAGCCTGCAGTCTAATGTCTTGGAACTTGAAAATAGGTGCAATGAGTATGGTATGAAACTTAGCCTCTCGAAGACTAAATTGATGTCAGTAGGTAAGAAATTCAGCAGAATTGAATATCAGATTGGTGATACAAAGCTAGAACAGGTCGATAATTTCAAGTATTTAGGTTGTGTGTTCTCCCAGGATGGTAATATCGTAAGTGAGATTAAATCAAGGTGTAGTAAAGCTAATGCGGTGATCTCGCAGTTGCGATCATCAGTATTCTGTAAGAAGGAAGTCAGCTTCCAGACGAAACTATCTTTACATCGGTCTGTTTTCAGACTAACTTTGCTTTACGGGAGCGAAAGCTGTTAGAAGTAACAGACATGAAAGTAGCAAGAATGATTGCTGGTACAAACAGGTGGGAACAATGGCAGGAGGGTACTCGGAGTGAGGAGATAAAGGCTAATTTAGGAAAGAACTCAATGGATGAAGCTGTACGCATAAGCCGGCTTCGGTGGTGGGGTCATGTGAGGCGAATGGAGGAGGATAGGTTACCTAGGAGTATAATGGACTCTGCTATGGAGGGTAAGAGAAGTAGAGGGAGACCAAGACGACGATGGTTAGACTCGGTTTCTAACGATTTAAAGATAAGAGGTATAGAACTAAATGAGGCCACAACGCTAGTTGCGAATAGAGGATTGTGGCGACGTTTAGTAAATTCTCAGAGGCTTGCAGACTGAACGCTGAAAGGCACAACAGTCTATAATGATAATGTATGTGTGTATTTATTATTATTATTATTATTATTATTATTATTATTATTATTATTATTATTATTATTATACTCTTTAAAAGCACATGACCGAGCTCAATAGCTGCAGTCGCTTAAGTGCGGCCAGTATCCAGTTTTCGGGAGATAGTGGGTTCGAACCCCACTGTCGGCAGCCCTGAAGATGGTATTCCATGGTTTCCCATTTTCACACAGGCAAATGCCGGGGCTGTACCTTAATTAAGGCCACGGCCGCTTCCTTCCCAGTGCTAGACCTTTCCTGTCCCATCGTCGCCATAAGACCTAATTGTGTCGGTGCTACATAAAGGCAATAGCAAAAAAATAAAAAGCAAATGTCATTATCTGTTGTTGTATTAATTTGTGTACAATGATAGTTCGATTTAAAATCCTATTTGAAGGTGCTCAAATACGACAGCCCCGTGTCGGTAGATTTACTGGCACGTAAAAGAACTCCTCCGGGACTAAATTCCGGCACCTCGGCGTCTCCGAAGACCGTAAAAAGAAGTTAGTGGGACGTAAAGCAAACAACATTATTATTAAAAACCTATTAAAGTGCCCAACAGAATTGTACAAGAGAAAAAAATATGCTGGTCAAGTGACCTTTTGTGTAGACAGCTACACATCTCTCAATTATTAAACTTGTTCACTTCAAGAAAAAGGACACTCCTCTTCTATAAAATTCACTTTAGTTGATATATTCGCTGTGTGTTCGATCTCAGCGCTAGTGTATTCCCTCCTCTGTCCACTCAACCCAGTAATTGATTCCTTTGTATCTATGAAGCAAGTACTGTGCCGCAGGGACGCGCGCTTGCTCGAAGATGTCCACAGGGACTTCGCAGGGATGCCCAGTAAAATCACTCATGTCTTCGGAAGAACTATTTCAGCTCGTGACATTTCATCTTCACGTGTAAACAAGGGAGGGGGTTTAGCGGGGGGATGGGGCGCAGGTGGGATGGGGGGGGGGGGTGGGAGGAGGAGGAGGCGGAGGAATATGTCCCACCCAATAATTTTGTCTCAATCCCGGCTCCATGGCTAAATGGTTAGAGTGCTGGCCTTTCTTCACAGGGGTCCCGGGTTCTATTCCCGGCAGGGTCGGAAATTTTAACCATCATTGGTTAATTTCGCGGCTCGACGGCTGGGTGTATGTGTCGTCTTCATCATTTCATCCTCATCATGGCCTACGGGAGTCAAGTCAAAACACCTACACTTCGCGAGCCGAACATGTCCTAGGACACTCCTGGCACTAAAAGCCATACGCCATTTCATTTCATGTCTCATGTCAATGTATTATTTCTTGTACAATGTTAAAATGATTTCTATGAAATTACTTTAGTAATGTTTACGGGCACCAGACTGAGTGATTCAAACGGTACATTTCTGCTCTTCTGAGTTCAAGCTGGTGGGTTCGACCCAGGGTTGCCAGGATACTTTTCCTGAGTGCAATTCTACTTTCTGATAAAACTGATATTTCGATACTTAGATAGTACGAATACACTTAAGACATTTACTTCCGTTTCCTGATAAGGGCTCGGGGATGAGGGGAGGTGGAATTATTTGGCATGTTTTATGACTGGTTGCCCTTCCCGATGCCAAGCTCAGTTGAGGAGCTAATGCACATTAAATTAATTATGGTGAATGCAGTTGGGTAAGGTGATGAAAGGATTCGGTAGTGGCCTAAGTAGAGAAACTGTCCTGGTATTTGCTTCGAAGTAAAAACGGGAAACCGCAGAAAACCATTCTCAGGACAGCCGATGGTGCGGTTCGAACCCGCTCGTCTCTCGATTGCGAAGCTTGTTAGGTCATGCTAGTGACAACACCATTGGACTGGGTTGGTGAGGTCCGGCTAGTGACAAGGCCTTTGGACTGGGTTGGTGAGGTCTGGCTAGTGACAAGGCCTTTGGACTGGGTTGGTGAGGTCTGGCTAGTGACAAGGTCATTGGAATGGGTTGGTGAGGTCTGGCGAGTGACAAGGGCATTGGACTGGGTTGGTGAGATCTGGCTAGTGACAAGGGCATTGGACTGGGTTGGTGAGATCTGGCTAGTGACAAGGGCATTGGACTGGGTTGGTGAGGTCTGGCTAGTGACAAGGGCATCGGACTGGGTTGGTGAGGTCCGGCTAGTGACAAGGCCATCGGACTGGGTTGGTGAGGTCCGGCTAGTGACAAGGCCATTGGACTGGGTTGGTTAGGTCTGGCTACATGTCACTGTAGATCTGGCTAGTGACAAGTCACGCGACCACTCCGCACGGTATACAGTGTAAGACCTCCTCAAATTAGCATTCTGTCATATCTAGTGGTTTTCTGAAAATGTCAAATAATGCACATAACACACCGGGGAGACGAATTTCGTAACACGCTTTGACTCGCTCGAGAAAATACTTTATTGTGAGCACCTTTTCCATATTGTTAGATATGTTGCCTTTACAAAATACAGTATTTCAATTTGAAATTTCACATTGTTCTAATAGACAGATGAAAGTAGAGACTAAATTATGAGAAGCATTCTTGTAATGGGCAATTTACAAGTAGAGACTAAATTACCGGTGTGTGAAGTATTGCCTATTTTCGGGTAATCGGGATTTTTACCGAATGGCTTAAAATGGGGAGTCAGGTTTTCATCGGGAAAATGGGGAGGAGAATCACACCTAAACAACCCTGGTTCGATCTCTGGTCAGTCCAGTGGATTTTTTTTGCTAATGGCTTTACGTTGCACCGACACAGATAGGTCTTATGCCGACGATGGGATAGGAAAGGCCTAGGAGTTGGAAGGAAGCGGCCGTGGCCTTAATTAAGGTACAGCCCCAGCATTTGCCTGGTGTGAAAATGGGAAACCACGGAAATACATTTTCAGGGCTGCTGACAGTGGGATTCGAACCCACTATCTCCCGAATGCCCAGTGGAATTTGAAGATGTTCACCATCCTCTTGTCGGTATTACTGTCACATAACGCACCTACTCGACTGAGTAAATCATACTACCTAACTCCCCTATAATTGGTCTTACGTCTCTCTTTACGGTTTCCGGAGACGCTCAGATACCGGAAATTTTGTCCCGCAGGAGTTCTTTTACGCATTGGTAAATCTTGCTTTAAGTACCATTGGACTGACCAGGGATCGAATCTTGCCAGCTTGGACTCAGGAATCCAGCGTTTCTCTCTCACACATAAAAAAGAACCATCATTGGGTGATGATCTTGTAGATACACAAGCTCATGTTTACCTTCTTACATGCGTTCTTCGAACTCAATCCCAGCTGATATTAGAAGCAGATGGAATTCGAGACCACTTAAAAGAAAATGACACAAGTGGTACGGTATTCAGAATAAACCACGAAAGCTGACTTTACAAATTTAGATCGCAATAGCAATACACATATTAAATTAACTAAATTACAACAATTAATTATAATTTAGTAAATTAGTAAATAAGGTAAGGTAAGGGTGTATTCTGCCCGAAGGCAGATCCGAACCTCCGCAGAGGTGTGCCTGAGCTGTAGTTTACGTACGGTAGGGTGGCCAGTTACTTTCCGCTCCTCCATTCTCTTACCCTCCTCCCCCCCCCCCCCCCCACCAACAGCGCGTGGCAACCCATCCAAATCTTTACCACGCCCAATGTTGCTTAACTTCGGAGATCTCACGGAATCCGGTGTTTCGACACGACTGCGGCCGTTGGCATTGAGTAAATAAAGTTCAATAATATTTACACTTAAAATGATTCAATGTATAATGATGCAATAACGTAAACTTTATAATGGTTGAATACAAAATGGTTTAGCTCAATGGCAGGCTCCGTAGTCTTAGCCTAACACACAAGAAAACCAATAATAATAATATTATAATATTATTATTATTATTATTATTATTATTATTAGTATTAGTATTAAGAGGTGACGACACAGCTGGGAGCTTTATAATTACACGGTAAAGATCACAGACCTTGCGAGGAAGAGACATCTGACCTACGGACATCTCTCGGGGATGTCCGGCTCCATGGCTAAATGGTCAGCGTGCTGGCCTTTGGTCACAGGGGTCCCGGGTTCGATTGCCGGCAGGGTCGGGAATTTTAACCATCATCGGTTCATTTCCCTGGCACGGGGGCTGGGTGTATGTGTTATCTTCATCATCATTTCATCCTCATCACGACGCGCAGGTCGCCTACGGGAGTCAAATCAAAAGACCTGCACCTGGCGAGCCGAACCCGTCCTGGGATCTCCCGGCACTAAAAGCCATACGCCATTTAATTTCATCTCGAGGATGAACCCCGTAAGGAATATTACGACACAGTGGTTAACGGAAGTGATTAAAGACCTGTATGAACTGGAGATAATTGGAAGTGACATCAGAGACCGATGACATCTCAGAAGGATTTTGAAACGAAATGGATTCCAGGACAAACCGGCCACTGAGAAGAACCTTTTAGACGACCTGACCAGAGAGAAGGAATTACCTTCTGGGTGGCCTACCCCTCCCGTTCCGGGAAAGGAATGAAAACTTTTGCCGGGCTGAGTGTCTCAGATGGTTGGGGTGCTGGCCTTCTGACCTCATCTTGGCAGGTTCGATTCTGGCTCAGTCCGGTGGTATTTGAAGGTTATCAAATACGCTAGCCTCACGTCGATAGATTTACTGGCAAGTAAAGAACTCCCGCGGGACTAAATTCCGACATCTCGGCGTCTCTGAAAACCGTAGAAGTATTTTTTTGGGACATGTATGTTTATTACTCATCCCGAAGGCAGGTTGGCTCCTGAACATCTTCACCATGTGCTGTCGTAGAAAGCCTAAAGCATTTTACTGAAGAGGCATAAAAGGGAAATGAGGAATGGGGGATAGTTTCCCGTTGCTTTGCTTTCAAAGCCAGATTTTTATATTACATATGAGTCTGCCAAGTTCCGATCCCACGAGAAACGCTTCCACACCATCCATCGCAGGGACTGGTTGCACGAAGAGCAGCGGTACTAACATTGCCCATACCGTAGTTCACCTTCATATTGTCAAAGCTAAGGGTGAGATAGAAACTGTTCAATGAAAGTAACAGACTTGCTGTAGCCTGCACCAGAAGCCGTAGTGCACTGGCGACACTGCATTTTACCCGAGGTGAATCTGGACAACTGAGTTTGGTTTGACCACTAAATATGGGTGATGTCAAGTACTAGAGTGTTTCTGTTTAACTGATGATGATGATGATGATGATGCTTGTTGTTAAAGGGGCCTGACATCGAAGGTCATCGGCCCCGCTTCCGTAACTAGCACAATTCCTCTGCTGAAGGTGGTTTTGGGAAGGAAGTCTGATGCCTTCATGATTGTGAAGGAGGAAACTGTGGTTAGCATTGGTCGCCTATACTGCTCACGCCAAGTAGGATATCCTGTGTAACGTAGGAGGATATCCCTTTATGTGGCCGCATACATTATCAACTATGTCCTTAACCCTCAAGCACACGCTCCAAATTTTAGGACGCAGACACACGCGTGGGGGTGCTTTCCACCCCACATATCATTGTATTGTAAAATATGAATTACTGTATTATTTGGAGATTTTAAGATAGATTATATAAGAATGACTCTGTCTGCGGGGATCCAGTCAGAAAGATATAAGAGCGGGGAGAACACAGGAGAGTTATTTGTCCATTTCACTCGGAAATAAAATGACCTGGGGTGGATTCCATCCCCTACGCGTGTGTTTGAGGATTAAGGCTCCAAATCCGTGTTGAGAGCACCGCTGTCGGCTGCATCCTGTTGTTTTTTCTTCTACAAAATGACTTTGCCACTGTGTTTGTTTTGTCATGACAGTCTTCATCCGAAGGGGTGTAGCCTATGTACTGAAACACTGTACAACGAAACCAGGCCTTACTTCGTAGGCAAGTCAATAAGTATCTGCAATTTTGCTTTAATTGTCTTTAGGTTGGCTCTATGGCGTTGTGTCCTCACCAGCCACTAGATGGCATCGTTATCTACGTCTGTGGAAGGTTTCAGCGTTATCAGATCAGTACAGCTTGCGCTGTTGCGACGTAAAGAACAGCGTTCCGTAATTCGTTTTTTGTGGTCTGAGGCTGCATATGGTTTGCCACGTCATCAACAGTCACTCGTCTGCTGTTCAGGATCATTTCACGCACTTGTTCAATATTGGTATCCGTTACGGATGCAGATGAACGCCCGGAACTTTCCTCATACTTCACGCTCGTGCGAACCCTTTTGAACTGCTCAGTCCACTGGTAAACTCTTCGCTGTGACACAACATTGTCCCCATATTGTGCTGAAAGTCTTTTATGACTATTATTATAAACAAAGCAAGTTTTCTCATGCCGTTACGTAGCTACTGTTCTTGGCTTCATGCCACACTCATTTAAAACACGCCCCATCCACTATTCTCTCCCTGGAAGCGCAGGGTGACATAGCGCTTTCAATGCGCCATCCGAGCGCGCGCTAGGTGCCGTTTGACTCGCTGTTGCTAGCTGGCGTGTCGTTTGTTTGCTTTCTTTCATGGATTCTAACAGACTTACACTCCACACGAGGTGCTAAAAAATTACCTTGTTATAATACTGCTTTACCAATTCCCTCGTAAAAGTTGAATCGTTAGGATAAATGTAAATATCAAGCCTTTGTCTCTGTTCTTATTACTTTTACAGTGTATTGCTCACATGTCAAATATATATACATCATCAACCCAAGCATGATAGTGAAATAATCATCGACATATCTCCACCTGTTCAAGAGATATGTACCCAATAAAATGATCATAGTACGTTCGACGCTGGCATGTTACTCATCCCGTCATCTTGTGATACGGCTCGATTGTTCACTGCAGATGTGGCGATACATGCGGTGATCATTCTTTTTAATTCAATTGATTCTGTGGCTTGCGAATACACTTGTTGCTCTGTAAAAATGCCCTTCATTTCAGTGCACTTGGCACGCAAACGTTGTCTTATACCCAGACTACACGATTCTTCTGTTTGTTTGTCGAGTCCTCATTGTGAAGGCTAGTTGGATTGAAAAGTTGAGATGACTGTTTTAAAACATATTTTAAACAAATCAAATATGTTTGCACAAAATATACATATACTTTTATGTAAGAAAAGCAAAAACCTTATTTAACATTCTCTGGGCACAGATAAATTTGTTTTGCGAGGGAAAGGTAGTGAACCAAAGAATCAATCTCGCAGGGGAAAGGTAATTAAATGTATCGCCGATAAAATACGCAAGCATGAATAGCCTAATACAGTAGGGTCTATGTATAATGGGTACCCGAATTTTCAGATCCGTATTCTATGTAGCGGGTACCCAGGTATTTTCGCTTCGGGTAACCGCCGTAACGGGTGCCTGGATACTCAGGTACTGAATTATCCGGGCCCTATCATAGCTCTACTTCTGAGCTTAACATATCAGCTCAGTCAGGTAGTATTTGAAGATGGTGACATACGTCAGCCTCGCATTGGTAGAATTACCGGAATGTAAAAGTACTCATGTGGGACAAAACTCCAGTACTTCGGCGTCTCCGTCAAACAGATATTTATTGGAAAGTAAAATACTACTACTACTACTACTACTACTATATGGGCCAATAAAACTCTCCTCCATTCGCCTCGCATGACACCACCACCACCACCACCAAAGCTGGTTTATGCGTACCACTTCATCCATCGGATTCATCCCTAACTCAGCCTTTATATTCTCATGCTGAGTATACGGTGCTACCATTGTTCCCACTTGTTATTACAGTGATCATTCACGCCACTTTCATACCTGTTGCTCTAAGTTATTAATTATATATCATGATTCCACCCAGCTTTCACTTCCGTACATCATTATTATTATTATTATTATTATTATTATTATTATTATTATTATTATTATTATTATTATTATTATTGCCAGCTTTAGCCAGGTTAAGAATGAGTAAAGGAAGTGATAGCGTAGTGACTTCGTAGATGGCGTCTCGCCAAGGCATCCGCTATTCGAATCTCAGCCAATGTATGTGTAATTTTAAATATCACGTCTTGTGATTCGGATTTAACTTAAAACTAGAGGTCTCGCGGCTATGTTCACGGTATCAACTGTTACGTAAAGAAAACTTGCTAGCCTTTTATTGAATGATTTAATTCTTTTCTGTTCGAGATGTATTGGCCATTAATATAGTGAGCAGAGAGGTATTTCTAAAGAAATTCACAGAATCGCCAAACTGATTTCGTTCACATGCATATTCATTAGAGACTGCTATGCCTTTCAGCCTTCAGTCTGCAAGCCTCTGTGAATTTACTAAATGCCTCGACAATCCTCAATTTGTAACTAGCTCTGTGGTCACGTTTAGTTCTATACTCTAAATCATTAGAAACTGAGTCTGACCATTGTCGTCTTGATCTTCTTCTACTCTCTTACCGTCCATGACTGAGTCCATTCTTCTTCTTTTAGGTAAAAGCTTGTCCTCCACCATACGTCTCACATGACACCACCACCACCACCACCACCACCACCACCACGAAAGCCGGTTTATGCGTACCACTCTATCCATTCATTTCATTCCTAACTTAGCCTTTATCTCCTCATGCTGAGTACCCTCCTGCCATTGTTCCCACCTGTTTTTACCAGTGATCATTCCGGCTACTTTCATCTCTGTTACTTCTAAATTATGAATAGTATATCACGAGTCCACCCAGCTTTCACTCCTGTGCAACAAAGTGGGTCTGAAAACACTGGTTTCGTCCAGGAGCTGACGTCTTTCGTACACATTGATATAAAATGACGATTTACTCGTCAATAATGGGTACAAACAAACGTCAGGGACATCGTCAAAAATCAACCCGTCAACGACCGGAACGCGATCTGCTAATTATTAAATTAAGGTTAAGTAATTCCCGTCGTCGGTTTCGATGAACCGTTTTCACGGCTCATTTCTGAATGCTATCAAGTACATCTCCATTGTTAACCCTGCGGGGCGCGGGCGGTACAATACATCCACGATAATGCAGGGAATCTCAACTTGCGGGCGTAGGTTAGCGAACACGGGACCCTTAGATGACACTGTGATTGCTTCCACTTACTTCTTCCGGTATCCTCACTTTCATCTTTGTCCGACCTTTCTTGGTTAACTCTTGTTCTCTTCCGATCCGACATATTGAGGTTTCTAAACCTACATTGTCTTTCATTTTCATGCTCCTCATGGATCTTCTCTTTCTTTTTCCGATACCCTCTTTCTTCAAAGTCGGGCTTAGTGGCTCAGATGGTTGAGGTGCTGGTCTTCTGACCCCAACTTAGTAGGTTCGATCCTGGCTCAGTCCGGTGGTATTTAAAGGTGCTCAAATACGTCAGTCTCGTGTCGGTAGATTTACTGGCACGTTAAAGAACTTCTGCGGGACTAAATTCCGGCACGTTGGCGTCTCCGAAGAACGTAAAAGTAGTTAGTGGGTTGTAAAGCCAATAACATTATTATTGCTTTCATCAAAGGGCGAGGCCTCTTTCATTTTCCTCTGATTAATAAGTACCTCTTAAAGCACAATAATCACCACCACCAATACTTTCAGAGCTCATTTCTGGAAATTATCTTCCATTTTCATCGAACACTACATATCACTTGTAATACTTAGAAAATAATGTTTCGAAATGTTCATTTTGAAACACTGGAGGGCGTTGCTATCGGCACATTATTTCTAGCTCTGAAGTTTGGCTCACAGATTTCGGTGACAACACTACTATGCTCTAGACATTAATAGAGATGCCGGGACTCGAACATTTAACCCGTAGATTAGGAGTTCATCTCAGTTAACTACTGTGGAGAATGTGTTCCTTCCTATTACAAGATCCCTCCTCACCAATTAACCCGCGTGGCTAATCATTCTAAGTACACTGTATGGTGGAAACCTTCACTATACGAACACAATAAAGCTTCATAAAATGACGCATGTATTTTAAAAATAGTTTGTTTATTATTAGTTACTTCCCAGGAAAAAATCCTCTCCTAATAGTATCACCTGTTTTTTAGCGGGAGAATATACATTTGCTTTGACGTACCAGAGGAAAAATACAAATCAGTAATACAGTCTCACAAAATATTCTGAGTATATTTGTTATTAAGTTTATCGTTTCAATATATTTTCAAAAAATGTTCAAAATACTTATTCAAGGCAATCTCATTTGTCTCTGCTGCAATGTCTTCTGTTTGAAGATATAAAGTTTGTAGTGAACTCATTGACACACACAACAAAACAGACCTGGATACATTATTAATACAAGCTATGTATGTTCCATGCTTGCCTTACCTTTCATCTAAGTATAAAATACCTATCGATCGGTGGATTGTCAGAGGCCTGCTATTCGGAGCAGTCAGTCAGACATCGAACTTCCTACAAAACTTGAAAGTTCCATTCTGAGAGTTAGAAAAAATAGTAATACAGATACTGAAGGTCTCTCTGCAAATCATTCACTTCCATCTGTACCTGAGAACGTGATTGACATTTCTCCCCCACTAACCCTGGTAAAATAAAAGATAACCTGCTTCAACGATTAAATTTTCATTTCTCGATATTTTTAAACTCCATTGAAACTGAAACTGTATTTCGGATCCAAATGGTCACCCTCACTGGAGGACGGATGATTTCTTTCTTTAATAAATCTCTCTCTCTCTCTCTCTCTCTCTCTCTCTACAAATCCTGTTTCTACATCAGAACGCGAGTGTTCAGTGCGATTCATGAAGTAATGGTGAAGGCGACCTGCCTTTCTTAAGTCTGTTGGTGGATTTTGAAGGTAAGGAGGTCAGCAGATGAAATTGCATGGTATCCGGAGATCGTCTATGGGTACTAGGGTATATTCAAGATCCTAAAGTAAGGTGAGTAGTCCCAAGAATTGTAGGCTATTTCTACCAAAGCACTAGGTTTTACTTTCAGTGAAATGAAATGAAATGGCGTATGACTTTTAGTGCCGGGAGTGTCCGAGGACAAGTTCAGCTTGCAAAAGGCAGGTCTTTGGATTTGACTCCCGTAGGCAACCTGCGCGAAATGGTGATGATGATGATGATGAAGACGTCACATACACCCAGCCCCTGTGCCAGCGAAATTAACCAATTATGGTTAAAATTCCCGACCTTGCCGGGAATCGAACCCGGGACCCCCGTGACCAAAGGCCAGCACGCTAACAATTTAGCCATGGAGCCGGACACTTGCAGTGTACTAATACTGCCAACCGCTTTCTAGAGCAGGGCCTCTCAAACGCCAAAAATCTCACGCGTGCAAATCGAGGCGTAGGGACTCCGTGCACAGTGCATCGATCCGATCCGACCCGACTCGGCTCAACTCGACTTGACTCGGATGGTGTAGTGCGCTGTGAGCGACGAAGCGTTCGGTGATAGACGGCTTGTTTATCAGTGAAATAGATAAGCGCAAGACAACATAATAATCGAGCAACCTGTTTTGAAAAAAGCAAAGACTTCCGAAAGTCCATTTCATTCAAAATGGGAACTTTCGTATTTTTTTTTGGTCAGTCGTGACGATAAAGTCAAATGCTTAATCCGTGAGACAATAATTATGTGATAAGTCAATCAGAAATATCTATTTTCCAATACAAAGGCTTTGTTCACATTCTACGAGAATTTGTCGAAGGAAGATTTCCTAAGCTGCATCGAGAAGCAGCTAAGATTACAGTATTTCCGTAGTTACTGTAGAATGAAACCAATTTTAAAACATATTAAAATTATATTTTAATAAACTTACAATTATTCCTTTGCTGGCAGGACCTAGTGTTTAGTGCACTATGTCTCCTGCTATTGTTAGAGCAATTTTGACCGAGCTCGATAGCTGTAGTTGCTTAAATGCGGCCAGTATCTAGTATTCAGAAGATAGTGGGTTCGAACCCCACTGTCGCCAGCCCTGAAGATGGTTTTCCGTGGTTTCTCATTTTCACATCAGGCCAATGCTGGGTCTGTACCTTAAGGCCACGGCTGCTTCCTTCCCGCTCTAGCCCTTTCCTGTCCCATCGTCGCCATACGACCTATCTATGTCGGCGCGACGTAAAGCAACTTGTAAAAAAAAGAGCAATTTTGTTACTTTTATTGACCTGTCTCTGTCTTATCCTTGGCTTTGACAAAATGAAAGTGACTAAAGTATGAACAATGCTAGTAATGTAATTCCTTATGCAAACATTCCCTGCTATGAATGGTGTGAAAATGTTGCTCATAGGGTCGGTTAATGCATGCATTTCAGTGCGATTGTTGGAGTGATATGTAATAGCAAGTTCTGGTCCAGTGAGAAAAGCCACGGGACACTACCTCACTCCTCATTTCCCTAGTACGCTTCTTCGCTTAGGCCATCTATGACAGCTGACGACAGAGATGTTGAGGATCGAACCACCCTTAGGGATGAGGACTAAACATACAATCTTACAATAAACATTTTGTTTGTAAAATTTGACGATATATTGCATATTACTTACCTGCTGAAATTAAATTTATATTAGTTTTTTTGCAGGTTTTACATTTTATTTGATGGGGCAAGAATTTTTATTTTGGTAGACGGGGCCGCATCATATTCGTTATGCCCCTGAAGGTCACTGCACATTTTCACATCAAAACCAACATTGACAAGATAACCTCAATTGCGTGAAAAATCTCTGAACCATTATCACCTGAGCATATGAATGTGGGTTAAATTCATGTCCTCAGAGGGTGTTTTTTCAATGTATACAGCCCTGCCAAAGAGATAACACGTGTCTCTAGAATGTTGGTAAAGATATTTGTCTTACATTTAACTTTCTTCTTCTCGCAAAGAAAAATATGATTTTTGGTAAAAACTGTGCTATTTCAGAAACTCTTTCAAACACTCTGGTTTCCTAAGTTCTTTTACGTTATAGTTCAAGAATTTCCCCTATTAGTCTGATTTATCTCCTATGACAGGTCGTTTTTTACTCCAGCTTAAAACTTTAGTCTTAAATATTCATTTTCCCTCCTGACAACGTCAGTTACATTTTTTTTTTTTTTTTAGCTTGATCATAATCACACACTTGCTCTCTTTTTGTTGAGTATACTTAATTTACGCAAAAGCATAACAGCCTATTTCAGGTTTCTCAGGAACTAATTTAAACAGCTCTGCTCTTTACGTCCCTGTCGCTCTAAATAATTTTAAAATTTTGAGTATATGAATGCTAGCTGCTTTACCGACACAGATAGGTCTTACGGCGACGATGGCAGAGGAAAGGGCTAGGAGTGGGAAGGAAGTGGCCGTGGCCTTAATTAAGGTACAGCCCCAGCATTTGCCTGGTGTGAAAATGGGAAACCACGGAAAACCATCTTCAGGGCTGCCGATAGTGGGGTTCGAACCTAATATCTCCCGAATACTGGATACTGACCGCATTTAAACGACTGCAGCTATCGAGCTCGGTAGTATATGAATGAAGTTCTAGGTTTCCACTCCACATCTTTTCTGGAACACTGCATTCATTTTCGTCTAATTAAAATGTCTTTCGGGAAAGTATGGCATGTTGTGTGTCCACTTTTACGATTTCGCTTTGTTTTAATGAGACTGGTTTTTTTTTTGTACAAAGCCACAGTACATCTCGTTCCTGTCATTGCAGATTACTACAAAATAAATAAGATCTTGCTACATATTTCACAACACGCATCTTTTATATACTGAGGGTAACTTAATGTCTCACTCCTACTGTATATTACGCTAGTATAACACAAAATAAAACAACCAGCAAACTATACTTAAACTTGGGGCGATTACAGACTGACTTCAGTCACAAAATACGACTGTCAGTATCATAGTATGAGTCGTCAGCTGGACTTGTGTCTGTCACCAAGTCTTGCAGTACGTCTTCAAAGGGGAGAGTGATACACATGCGCACGGAATGAAATACCCTATTCTATACTGAAAGGTTATTCCATGTTAAGAAAACAGTATTGCTCTTATGACAACAAGGTTGTCACATCGAACGGCTCTGCTCAACAGCATCACGGGGAAACGGCGGGACAAATTTCTGAAACTAAATACTTAAGTTCACCGAGCTCGATAGCTGCAGTCGCTTAAGTGCGGCCAGTATCCAGTAATCGGGAGATAGTGGGTTCGAGCCCCACTGTCGGCAGCCCTGAAGATTGTTTTCCGTGGTTTCCAATTTTCACACCAGGCAAATGCCGGGGCTGTACCTTAATTAAGGCCACGGCCGCTTCCTTCCACTTCCTAGCCCTTTCGTATCCCATCGTCGCCATAAGACCTATCTGTGTCGGTGCGACATAAAGCAAATAGCGAAAAAAAAAAAAAACTTAAGTTCAAGGTAACAGGAGGAAGAAACTAAGTTACAAATTATTTTTAGAAACTCAGTGGGACGGGGGTTTTAGAGGGGCCTCATTCTGGTTTTCACAACACAACGGAAATATTTGTGAAACCCAATATTTTATTTCAAGATAAAAGGAGGAAGAAAATAAACTGAAAATTATTTTTAAGAACTCACGGGGACGGGGGTTTTAGAGGAGGCTCGTTCTGGTTTTCGCATCACAACGGGAAATATTTGTGAAACTCAGTATTTTATTTCAAGATAAAAAAAGAGGAAAAAATAAACTGAAAATTATTTTTAGGAACTTAAGGGGACGGGGATTTTACAGGAGACTCATTTTAGTTTCCAGGGCATAATGTGAAAGTGGCAGTGCATAATTGTGAAATCTCTATTTAAGCTCAACATAAAAGGAGAAATAAACTAAGCTGCACATTACTTTTATGCAACATAGGGTTTAGGTTTTTGCACCAACAGGGGTAAACTACTGCACATAAAAAATCGCAGTAGGTACTGAAGTTCAAGGTAAATTGGGAGAGAAAATAGACAACAAATAATTGTTATAGGTTCAGGTGACGGGGGATGCAGTTAATTACATTTAATAAATTTGCCCAGACAACGCCGGGTACTGCTTTGCCGTCGTATCGCCCAACGGAAAGAATGGTAAAAATTTAATGCGCTTGCGAAAAAAGTCGTAAATTTAAAATCCGCCTAAGAATCAGCGATACAAAGCACAGATATAAATCATATCAAGTTTCTGTATCGGTAAAAGTCATTTCGTGATAGATCGCCACACCCCAGCACCAAAATCTTAAGTAATAACTGTTGTACAGTAGGTGAACATTAGAACACACATAATAAGTAGATGACTTCTCTTCAACACTGATACGCTGCTGCGTAACGGAATACGCGTTACAAGTACCAGAGCGACTCAGGCGGAAAACGAAGCAAGGCAACAAAGCGATGGCTGTATCTGTCACTGTGCTTCTGCCCTACGAATGTATTTATGAAATAGAGAATGTTAGGTAGTTATTTTAATAACTCACGGGTAAGAAAATGCCTCATCCTTTTTATTTCCTTCATATACATATAAAGCACATTATAATGTTCCTTAAGCACGAGGAATTATGTGCGTCTAAGAGGGGTTGTGTTCACTCCTTGTAGGCCCATAGTAGCACTTCTGTTTTCTTAACATGGAATTGCCTTGGGACTGTGCAGGAATTATACACACACACACACACACACACACACACACACACACACACACACACACACACACACACAGGGCAGTGTAACGACTTGCAAATTCGGAAGATTTACGTCCATTGTGCCCATAATAAAGCAGTGATTTCTATTTATACGTTCCTTGTGTCTATAATAAATCAACGATTTATATTTATTTTTCGTATGCCTCTTGCCATTACCTTCTGTATCCTAATTCAATTTGGTACTACCCGCAAGAAGGAGATTACAGTAGCCTTCCCCTCTGTGGGTGGGGGACGCTGACGAGGAATTCACCCACGGTATCCTCTACCTGTCGTAAGAGGCAACTAAAAGGGGCGACCAAAGGATGATTATATTAGAACTGTGAAACTACTTGCGATTAGTACCACCACACGGGGAACACCATGGGTAGCTTTTACTTGCGCGTAGTACCACTATGCTAGGTACCAAATAGGTTTGTCATTAGTAGCAAACCAGAGCGCGACGGCTTTTACAGTACCTATGATTAGAGCGACACCGAAGGTCTGTAATACATGTGCAAATTTCATTACCTGTGAGTAGTACCATAATGTGTGGAATACCGCGGGTCTACGCTACTTTTGATTAGTACCGCAACATGACAAATACCATGGTTCTACTTTTCTAGTGATAAGTACCATTATGTGGGGCCGATGACTTGGATCACCTTCGACTACAAGCATTATCGATTCAGTATCGTGCCCATCCGTCCGTCCTCACGTTTTGAATTCTGGTCAGTGGAGGATTTTTGACTTTTAATTTGTCATTTCATTTCATTTCGTACCATTAGTGGCCGATGACCTAGATGTTAGGCCCCTTTATATAACAAGCATCATCATCATCAGAGTAGCCTTCGAAAGCACATAGTGGATTTACATTGATGCTGCTTTATCGACAGATATAACACAAAATGATCCGCGTATGCATTTAAGAAATTGCTAGTAAGGATATCTTTTCCCTTCATTTTCCTAGAAATCCAGAAACACTGAAACCGAGCCCAAGTTGGCTGTGCGGTTTGGGTCAAGTACCTGTGAGCTTGCATTCGGGAGATAGTGCCACAATCGCCAGCGCTACAAATGGTTTCCTGTGGTTTCTCATTTTTCCCATCAGGAAAATGCTGAGGCTGTACCTTTTATTAAGGCTATGGTGGCCTCCTCCCCACTCTTAATCCTGTCCTGTCCCAATGTCGCAATAAGACCTATGTGTGTCGATGTGACGTAAAACGAATAGCAAAAATAGAGGACAAGTTCGAGTTCGGCCCACGGTCAAAACGTTTCCCCTGCTGATTACCGTCGATCCTCGGGTGTTGTGCCAGATGCGACTGTGGTGATGCGACCCATGCCAGTAGCGACCCCATAATCTGTAACCGTGCCGGATGCGACCAGTGTTGATAACCCAGTTTTTATTTTATTAATCTATGCCATCGTTCAAGATAAGGTGAGCAAAATCAGAACCAGAAAAGGTTAGAAAATAGGTCAAAAATATATAGCACTACTTACCGGCTAGGGAATTAAATTGTTCTTTGTTCTGTTCAAATGCACAACATTTAATTATGTAGACTGAGTTAGTCGTTGAAAATGCAGCTTATATACGCCTTTACGGAGAACAATTCCAACGATTCCGTAAAAGGTGCATAAAGGTTTATAAATAATAATTGAGTACATTTCTATGACGAAGATGGGATATGCATCACACACAAAGGTAATATCTGAAACAAACTCAAGTACTCGTCGTTGAAAACTAAATCTGTGTAATATACTTTGGAATGCCATAAACATAGATATTCCTTCCCCAGAGAAAACATAGGCGTGTCATAACTAATGCAAGAAATATTTTATGGTCAAACCCCTAAAAATGTGGAGGGAAATAGCCTATACAATAAACTCTAAAAGTGTGGTGGAGGTGGCGGCGGAGGTGGATGTTGGAGGGGGGAATGTACAATCAGGTAATTCTATACTGAATACCAGAATAACATAAGTTCAGTTATTACAGTCACCTTATCTATAAATACAGTTCTTGGGGACCACCAGAATCAGTTCCTGTATTTTCGGGAAACAGAAATGATAGAGCAGCACTTTCCTAAGTTGCTTTTGAAGAATTTACTGAGAAGTGTAATGTCAGTTGAACCACTCCTATTAGCAGCTACACTCTTGGCCGAAGCAAGCAGTTTTTACAACACGAAATATGGTGATGCGTTTACGTTTTATCCTACAGCATGCCAATATATGGAGCTGCATTTCCATGTCTGGGATAAAGTACCAAACAGGCTATTTCAGTGCGTTACGGTTACTGTGGGAGACGGCTGGTTTCGAATCCCCCGTTGGCCTTCCTCGAAAATGATTTTTCGTGGTTTCCCATTTTCATATCCAGCTAAATTCCGGGATGGTACCTTTCTCGTGACCATAACCACTTCCTTCCCATTCCTAGCCCGTACAATTACACCTACACCCACAGACAACACCCTCACATAGTGGCACATGTAGCTCATTCCTATGGGGTGTGCCGGGAAAAGCAGCTATAGATCTGGCGAACTGAACATGTCTTTGGATTCTCCCGATGCTGAACGTCGTGCGATAAAAATAAAGGAAAACGTTCACGGTAATCATAAGACGTGGTAACATTTATTCAGATACGTAGAAGTTTCGTGAGATCACGTTACTGTACATAACAGAAGCACATTTCAGTATATTCAGGATGGAGGGTAACTGATGTACCAAATTAAAACAATAGATCTTGGAGAGAGGATCACAAAGCCGTCCGTAGCTTGAACCGTTATGCTAAGACTTGGCAGAAAGGAGACGAGCTGCTCTACTAAGCGGTATGTTCCGAGCTGTCAGTGGAGAGATGGCGTGTAATGACACTAGTAGACAAATAATTTTGACTGGTGCTTTTAAACTTATGAAAGATCACAATATGAAGATGAAGTTCGAATTCAAGAGGAAAAATTGGAGCAAATATTCGTTTATAGGGAAAAAAAGAGTTAGGGATTGTAATGATTTGCCAAGTTTACATTTTCAAATTC
This sequence comes from Anabrus simplex, assembly GCF_040414725.1. NCBI lineage: Eukaryota > Metazoa > Arthropoda > Insecta > Orthoptera > Tettigoniidae > Anabrus > Anabrus simplex. The sequence continues at coordinate 605,272,716 of NC_090265.1, read as the reverse complement.
TCTTAAATTGATGATGATGCTTGTTGTTTTAAGGGGCCTAACATCGAAGGTCATCGGCCCAAATTCTCTTAAATTATTTATGAAAAGACTAGCTAAACAGCCGATAGGCTATCTGCCCCTTCGGCGACTACCCTATGTACATATCAGTGGTGATTGATTTAATCCACTCGGTCGCTAGCGGCACGAGTTTGGAGTGGTCGCATACGGCACGGTCGCTTCGGGCACGTAACCGATCCTCGAAGGGTCGAGGTCAAGTTGTGGGGTAGTTTTCTCCATTTGTTAATGTTTGGCCACTCGTTTTTATTTGAGTGTCCTTCTTGATATCAACAAGTATCAGAACTACATTTTAATATCAATTAAAGACAATTATTGAAATTATTACACCCCCATTTAATGAATATCATAATTACTTAAAATTAAACCGTCTTTTTAACAAATATGAAATAAGGTTAACAAATTCGTTTAAGATTAAATCATTACTAAATCACTCAACCTAACCTAACCTAGTTTTGAGTACGGACTCTACACCGCATTTAAAACTTGTTTTAACGGTATATTTTAACTGATTTCTAAAAACCTTATTTTAAATGTATATTTTAAGTGATTTACAAATGATGTGACTACTGGGGGACAATTCTAGGGGGGAAATTTTACCCTCACTCCGAGCCGACCATGGGCTTAACTCAATCGTCCTTTTTATGGACATCACTGACCGTGGGCCCAACTCAACATCCCCCAAAATAGACACAGTATATGAGAATGAAACTAAATGTTGAATTTTGGGGGTAAGCTACTGCAGTACTGCCCAGAATGCTGTATGTCACCAGCTATCTTGTTCTAAGGCCACGCGTATGTATTCATTGTTCTGTTTTCGTTACTAAACGTACAGTAGATAGTATTGTAATTAACTCATTAATATTCTAACAGTCAGAATACTTGGTCTGCTGTTCTCTGCGTTTGTAGCAAGTATGAGAAGGAGGGAAACAGCAACTGTCCATCGCTACATGGGTAGCTAATGCTATAAATATTTGATATCGGCCATAGTCTTGTAGGACGCCGCCAAGTTCCATGCTGGACGCTTTAGATTACAGAACAAGGAGCGTGTTCGCTACCTGATTCACGAGAAACCAACACGACCCAAGCTAATGCTTTAAATATTTGATGGTCCACGTATTCTTGTAATGGCATGGTCCAGGATGAGAGGTCCATTTCTCAAACTCGGGGGAAACACACAGTTGTGCTGTTAAATTATTTCAATCAAATACACATCCAAACAGAATAGGGGGATGAAGGCTTTCCTATAAAGCAGGGAGTTCTGTCATCACTACCAATTCAAATGTTTAAAAGAGCTATGGCAGGCTAAGATTTGTCAACCTTAACTCCATCTGGGAAGTACGACAGATAATGTATATAATCCTACTTTCTTCTCACTGATTTAGGTCCTGGCTGATGCATGTTTTGGCAGTATATCTTACTAAACGTCACGTGTCTCTCAAGGACAATTCATGAAGTACCTGATTGATAACTATATAAAATCAAATACAATTAAAGTTTAACTGTATACATGCTTACTGTGCCAATTTTAGTTGCCCATAGCGATAATTATACATGATTATTAGTATAATCGTGAATACGACAGGTAATTCGGCTATAAATAATGTATTCCACTAATTTTAGCTGATCTTACGTATACTTAAACATGTGTGTGGGGTCTTAATGTAGAGATCCGATCCGTTAAGCACAAATGCAAACGACAGTAAGCACATTGAATGAATGATGCATTTGTGTAGTTATAATAATAATTTCGTGTGGCTATTTCTAGCCGAGTGCAGCCCTTGTAGGCATACCCTCCGATGAGGGTGGGCGGCATCTGCCATGTGTAGGTAACTGCGTGTTATTGTGGTGGAGGATAGTGTAATGTGTGGTGTGTGAGTTGCAGGGATGTTGGGGACAGCACAAACACCCAGCCCCCGGCCCATTGGAATTAACCAATGAAGGTTAAAATCCCCGACCCGGCCGGGAATCGAACCTGGGACCCTCTGAACCGAAGGCCAGTACGCTGACCATTCAGCCAACGAGTCGGACATTTGTGTAGTTGAGAGTTGAGCAATTGGATTTTCAGCGCCCCAGATAACATTGTCAGGAGCATAACAGGTATGACATTCAAATAGATATGTAGCTTTCTTCCAGGCATGCTTAACCATGTTATTGTATATGGCGACAATGAACTGATTATGGATAAGCATTTATTAAGGTTGATGATAGTGAAGGCTCTTCAGATCAATATCAATGTTGCCGAATAGGACTCTTTCACAAAAATGTTTGGCGAAGTTCTTACAGTGACGAAGAAACTCCAAAGGTTGAACAAGGGAAATTGCACTAAGTGGAATGGTTGTTACCTGTACGTGTTTATCCGTAATCATAAAACAGGTTTGAAAAACACGTTTTGCAGAAAACTAGCGACAAACTTACTCAAGCGTGGGAAAGTTTCTTGAATGTAAAAAGCTAAGGTGAGTGACAGCCCTGCACTCCTAACGTGGAGTTTTATAGATATCGACGAAATTCTAAAACTGATTAAAAAAGGATATATCATAGAACAGCCAAAAAAACATTGGAAAATGACACTTTCGGACCCCGAAAGGTATTGGTCCCGCCTTAATGCAATCGCAAGGCTGTACCTTTTCTAGATGACGACCACTGAGTCGATCGAATTAGCTAAAACTTGTTGTTTGTCGCGGATACCTTTTCTAGCACATAAACCTGAACTTTGCCCAATGTTACAGGAAGAGTAGCCAAAGTTACTTCTGTTACAGATCACGAGATCACGAGAGCCATTGGTGGTCATTCGCCATTGGTGGGGAATATTGGTATGCTTACAGACCTCAGTGGCGCAGACGGTTGATCGTTGGCTTTCTATTTGATACCGGCTGAAGTCGGAGGCATTTCAGGATGTGTATTTCTTCTTCTTTCGAGTAAGTCTACTTGGAAAAAAGCTTGTTCAACTGTTGGTTTTTGATCTTTGGCAACTCTTGTCGCATCATCTCTCAGTGTGGCTCCTTCCTTTCCTTCGACCAAGGAGTACATTTCTTCATGAGTAGACCTCGGATTTTCGGCAAAAACCTATTCCACGCCATCTCTCCACTGACAGCTCAGAACATACCACTTAGTCGAGCAGCTCGTCTTTTTTCTCCAAAGTCTTCCCAGCCCAAACTTTACAACATTTTTGTAACGCTACTCTTTTGTCGGAAATCACCCAGAACAAATCGAGCTGCTTTCCTTTGGATTTTTTTTTCCGGTTCTTGAATCATGTAATCCTTGTGAGGGTTCCATACACTGGAGCCATACTCTGTTCGGGATCTTACCAGAGACTTTACGCCCTCTCCTTCACTTCCTTACTACAACCCCTCAACACCCTCAACACCCTCATAACCATGTGCAGAGATCTTTACCCTCACAACCAGACTTTTAACCCTGTTTATCACCATGCCATTGCCTGTTGTCCATCTCACAACATTATGGAGGTCATTTTACAGTTGCTCACAATATTGTAACATTTATTATTCTGCATAGAATAACATCATTCGCAAAAAGCGTTCTCTGATTCCACTTCTTTACTCATATCATTTATGTTTGATGTTTGTTATTTTGTTCCTTAAGGGATAACTTAAAATGAAGTTGTAACTAACACGCTTTATGTATTTATAAAGTAAAGAAAAAAACAACGGTGGTCCTGTAGTGCTTAAAAATGCCTAAACTGACGTTAGAACCTATATTTCTATAATTCTAATTTTTATTCCGAAAAACTATATTTGTCGACTAATAAGTATCTTTAAGAGTATATTCTTGAAATACTTTAGAAACAAAACCTTGAAATCGGGAAGCTGTAAACCATACTTCTCGGAAGTCCTTAAGAACCGCCGTGGCCCGTGTCATAAGTAGGCTATCCATCCATTGACCTGCTGAAAACAAGAAAGTGTCATTCTCCAAGTCGTCTTTAATTAAAAGGTTACAGGAGTATCCCCACTTCACATCGGATGGTAAAATTATATTCTGTGACGTTTTTTTTTTACAAAGAGGTGAGTGAAATTTGTTTGATATTTCCCCCTAAATATCAATGTAGCAAAATAAAAATGACATTTTAATTGATAATTGACAAATGTCTATTAAAATACGTAAGATTGAAGCTGACTAAAATATAATTTTAGAATCTACTTTTTCACATTCGAGAGCCTATTTTAGGCACCTAAAATAAATATTTCAGCACCTAAAAACTCGAGGTCTATTCATCAGTGAGCATCAACTCTCGCTCCGAAGTTAAAAACATTATTCAACTAACAACGGTGTGATGTTCTTGTTTAGCAGTTTTTGAGTTTCTCTAATACGTGTTTTAATACTCAAAGCGTAATTTTCTGGAGAAAATGCCGAGTGAGTTGGTCGTGCGGTTAGGATCGCGTAGCTGTGAGCTTGCATTCGGGTGGTTTCGAATCCCACCGTCGGCAGCCTTGAAGGTAGTTTTCCGTGGTTCCAGTTCACACAGCACGAAATCACCAATCTTGTTCTGATACGTTAGTGCACTGCCAACACAACTTCAATTAATTGATTGTTTGAAAAGGAAGTACAACTAGGCAACAATCCTCTATTTGCACTAATCAGAGGAAAAATGTGGAAGGGGACCGGCACTTCGAAAAATGAAGGTATCGGCCAGATCACTTTTTAAATACTATAAATCATATCACTTGACTATATTCTTCATATTTTTTATGAATTTGTTTTACGTCGCACCGACACAAATAGGTCTTATGGTGACTATGGGATAGGAAAGAGGAAAGGGCTAGGAGCGGGAAGAAAGCGGCCTTGTATTTGATTAAGATACAGCCCCAAAATTTGCCTGGTGCGAAAATAGGAAACCACGGAAAATGCACTATCTCCCGAATGCAAGCTGAAAGCTGCACGACCCCTAACCTTACGGCCAACTTAGTCGGCTTCATACTAGTGCAGACGTCATAATTATATGATGTATTAGCATTAATTAACGATTATGGATACCAGAATTTTAAATTATAATAGCGTGAATTGTTGTTTGCCAACTCGGTTCGAACCACATTTTACGGTGTCGCACTTCTGTGAGATGTACTAACAAGTTGTGCTTCACATTGCCCTCAATAAAGGGAATCTAAAGAATGCTACTTCTAAATAATCAGCTACTGAGCTCGATAGCTGCAGTCGCTTAAGTGCGGCCAGTATCCAGTATACGGGAGATAGTAGGTTCGAACCCCACTATCGGCAGCCCTGAAGATTGTTTTCCGTGGTTTCCCATTTTCACACCAGGATGAATGCTGGGGCTGTACCTTAATTAAGGCCACGGCCGCTTCCTTTCCACTCTTAGCCCTTTCCTGTCCCATCGTCGCCATAAGACCTATCTGTGTCGGTGCGACGTAAAGCAACTAGCAAAAAAAAAAAAGAAAGAATCAGCTCACACAAGTCTGCCATATTTTTTTATGGAAACAGAACTGGAAATAAAAAGAATGAAAAATAATTTCACCCAGGTACGATTTAATCATTGTCAAATATTCCCCTGGGATTTTGTCAGCCCAGCCGATCTCCCTTTCACGGGCCATGATTAGTAAATGGGTCCGAATTAAAGAGCCAGTTAACGGTTTATTCCCCCTATCACTAAGAGATGAAGAATTTAGCACCGAAATTACATTTTGAAGCCAGCTAATGACATTGCACGGAACTGTCCGGGACCAGGCTGTGCCGCTTCCTGGCAGGCAATTTCCGAACTCCATCAACTCACACTCGTACTGCCAGAGAAACAGGATTGTTGTCTGCAAATTGAATGTAGACGTACGGGTAGTTAAAATGGAGGATGACCGGGCGAGTTGGCCTTGCGTGTAGAGGCGCGCGGCTGTGAGCTTGCATCCGGGAGATAGTAGGTTCGAATCCCACTATCGTCAGCCCTGAAAATGGTTTTCCGTGGTTTCCCATTTTCACACCAGGCAAATGCTGGGGCTGTACCTTAATTAAGGCCACGGCCGCTTCCTTCCAACTCCTAGGCCTTTCCTATTCCATCGTCGCCATAAGACCTATCTGTGTCGGTGCGACGTAAAGCCCTTAGCAAAAAAAAAAAAAAAAAATGGAGGATGAAATGCAAGACAATATTTCTACGAGAATGGTATTCTCATCAACTAATGGCAGAGATCACTTGGATGGTACAATCAATTATGGGAAAAGTACAAGAAAAAGTAATTGGGCTTGATTACAGTTACTTGAGAAATATTTTATAACTACTTTACAGGTTGTTAGACTTCAGGAAATTACTGATTATTTTCGTTTGAGACTGGAATAATACCAAACTTTGTAAGGAAAAGGAATATTTTGCTTAATTTTGCGCGGTTTTTCTTAACACAGAGGCGTTAAGTGTCTATCATCAACAGGTGGGACTAAACATGATACGTTGGAATTTTCGAAATTATTTTTCTCATCATTTTGATTTTAGTTAATGATTTTTAGGGTTTGAAGTTATTTTCCATTGAATAATGTTACTGTTTTTATGGGTTTCAGAGATGTCGAGGTGTCGGAATTTTGTCCCGCAGGAGTTCTTTTACGTGCCATTAAATCTTACCGATACGAGGCTGACGTATTTGAGCACTTTCAAGTATCACCGGACTGAGCCAGGATCGAACCTCGACGCTCTACCGTCCGAGCTACTCATCCCGGCGATTTTCCATTTACTTTGCAAATAAATAGCTAATCCTCGACGTCATGGGGGGGGGGGGATGTTGAGTACGTACATCTTCGCATTTACTAAAAAAGAAATCAAGAATTCAAATTCCGGTCACTCCATGTGAGATTTGTGCTGAACAAAGCGGAGGCGGGACAGGTTTTCTCCGGCTACTCCGGGTTTCCCTGTCATCATTCATTCTAGCAACACTCTCCACTATCATTCCATTTCATCTGTCATTCATTAATCATTGCCCCAGGGGAGTGCGACAGCCATCGGCAGCCGGCACAATTCCTATCCTCGCCGCTAGATGGGGGCTTCATTCATTCCATTCCTGACCCGGTCGAATGACTGGAAACAGGCGGTGGATTTTCATTTTTCAGTGTTAGCCTATTGTTCTTTTACGCCCCACTAACTAATTTTGACTGTTTTCGGAGACGTTGAGGTGCCGTAATTTTGTCCCGCAGGAGTTTTAACATACCAGAAAATCTACCGACACGAGGCTGTTGAGCACCTTCAAATACCACCGGACTGAGCCAGGATCGAACCTGCCAATTTGATGTCAGGAGGCCAGCGCCTTAACCGTCTGAGCCACTCAACCCGGCTATTATTATTATTATTATTATTATTATTATTATTATTATTATTATTATTATTATTATTATTGTTGTTGTTGTTGTTACGGGGCTACCCGTGGAATGCAGAGGTGAAAGAAGGTGCAGGCTGGAATGGGTCTAACTACAAAGCTGAGATATTGATTAAAATTGCATTAAAGGTTATATTTTCAAAAATAGCAAAACAATTTTCACATAAAATTTCAGATTTTAACAAGTAACAACAAGTCAGATCAGGTACAATACCAGGAAAGCCAAGACTTAGAGATATTTTCACAATCTGGGCCACAAGCCCTAATTTTTACAATTTATGAGCACTCACCTCACAACCACATATTACCAAAGGGCAGAAATCCCCTCATTACATGGAGCACTTGCTCCCACCTAGCACTGTCAGGCCTCCTAGAGGTACATATCCAAATACAAGAAAGAGCTGACCCGCTCTCAAATTTTCAAGACTATCAAAGGCCACAACGGACTTTACTATTAACTGCACTCAAGGCACACTTACAAAGAAACAGGGGTATCTTGTACCCAACCTAATGGGCCTTAGTAGAAAAATAATTTTAGTTAATGGCCCGCAACACCAAGTAGAATGGAGGCGAGTACTTGCACTCCTACATGAAACATCTTAAAACCTAAGAAGCACTAGGCCGATGAACCAGGGGCTATTCCCGAACTATGGAGGTGACTCTTATAAGAACATTTAATACATTAAGGAAGAAAGTTACCAAAACGTAGTCACCTCAAGGCAAAAATAAAGGGGAGCTCGAGAGGGTCAAGCACTCTCCATCCCCGATTTACAGTTAAAGATATACGAAGTTTTACAAAAGTGACGGCAGTTTACATGTTTGAAGATAGGTTACATAATGAAGGTTTCGGACCTTCCCCGAGAGTTAAACTGCTGAGCTAGCAGGAAAATAAAGATGTTAAACGGCCATTACCTTTGTGAAGAGCTGCTGCCCGAAGAAAGAGGCGCTACCCGCCCCCTGCTACACTTCCATACACTTGGCTAGATGTTGTTCGAGTGGCCGAGAGCCAGGAAAATCAGCAGTTTTTATGCTCTCGGGGAAGATTCGAGACCTTTCAAGAATAATTAAGGCACACCCACAGTCGTTTATTTTGTAGTTTACAGTTACACATCCAAATCGAAGAAGAAAGACACGATTGGTCAAAAATTAATTACAGAAATTCTGGATTGGCTAAGTTCAAAACTGGTGGAAAGAAAAGATTTATATTGCCAACCCACAAATGAAAGAACGAACTTTAGTAAAGAACAAACTTATGAATACAAAATTTCTTCAAATAAAGTTCTTCCACTTCGCACCAGGGTGCATGGTCATAGTTTTTTTGTAGAGACATCTATCAGAGACTGTCCACACTTCTTGATCAATAGAAAACGAAACAAGTTGAACTCCACACAGTACTGACAACTTCGTGTCCGCCTCTGTGGTGTAGTGGTTAGCGTGATTAGCTGCCACCCCCGGAGGCCCGGGTTCGATTCCCGGCTCTGCCACGAAATTTGAAAAGTGGTACGAGGGCTGGAACGGGGTCCACTCAGCCTCGGGAGGTCAACTGAGTAGAGGTGGGTTCGATTCCCACCTCAGCCATCCTGGAAGTGGTTTTCCGTGGTTTCCCACTTCTCCTCCAGGCGAATGCCGGGATGGTACCTAACTTAAGGCCACGGCCGCTTCCTTCCCTCTTCCTTGCCTATCCCTTCCAATCTTCCCATCCCTCCACAAGGCCCCTGTTCAGCATAGCAGGTGAGGCCGCCTGGGCGAGGTACTGGTCATACTCCCCAGTTGTATCCCCCGACCAAGAGTCTGAAGCTCCAGGACACTGCCCCTGAGGCGGTAGAGGTGGGATCCCTCGCTAAGTCCGAGGGAAAAACCGAACCTGGAGGGTAAACAGATGATGATGATGACTGACAACTTCGTAATCACAAAATTTACGGTAGTGACATCTTCTGAGAAAACTTATGAGTTGATACAGTTGTTAACGTTCAGAGTTTCTCCTGTAGAGGAGTACTTTAAAGCGGAAAATTTAAATGTGCGGCGTAGAGGTGTACCAGCCGGTACAATTATTATTATTATTATTATTATTATTATTATTATTATTATTATTATTATTATTATTATTATTATTATTATTATTATTATTATTATTATTAGGCTTTAAACGTATCTGGTCTGACACCGTGGTTAGCTGATTCGAGTCCTGTTTCTTCAAAAGATATCTGAATGTTGGCTCGCATGATACGAGAGATGGTGGTATACAACTTTTAATCACCAGATTGCAAGCGAAAATCCTGGGTTCAATTCCAAATCTCTCCTCAGTGTCCATATGGAGTGAGGGAATGAGACGCTGATGATGGCAATTCGTCCGTTGGATGGAGGCGTAAGGCCTTGAGCAGACCCCTTGGTGTTATTCGACAGGAGTAGGCTATGTGCCAACACCGGGTTTCACTCTCTCCATACCCCATTTTCATCAACTCAGACCAAGACGTGCACGTTATTATTGTTATTATTGATTAAATAAATAAATTTAGTAATGTACTTATTGTTCCATGGCTAAAGGGTTATCGTATTGGCTTTTGATCCAAGAAGTCCTGGGTTCGATTCCCGGCCCGGTCGGGGATTTTAACCTTTATTGGTTAGTTCCGATGGCTCGGGGGCTGGGTGTGTATACCGTCTTCAGCATTATAATTCATAATATGCAGAGCCTCCCATCTTTAGAGATGCGCAGGTGCCTAGAAGGCGTCAACTTGAAAGATCTGCACTAGGCCTCTGCGGAGGCCGCACGCCATTATTATTATTATTATTATTATTATTATTATTATTATTATTATTATTAATGATAACAACTGAATCTAACTGACGCGTCATCGCTCTGGTCTCTCTCTCCTTCTCTTACCTTCCATGGCCGAGTCTATTAGTCTCACAGGTAACCTGCTCTCCCCCATTCGCCTCACATGACCAGACCAAGGAAACCGGCTCTCAAACATATACCTTCATCTATAGACTTCATTCCGAACGGCCTTTATGTTTTCATTCCGGGTACCGAGCAAGTGGCTGCCCGGTTTGAGTCACGTAGCTATCAGATAGTGGGTTCGAACTCCATTGTCTGCAGCTTTGAAGATGGTTTTGTGTGGTTTCCCATTTTTATGCAAGGCAAGTGCTGGGGCTGTATCTTAATTAAGGCCACAGTCGCTTCCTTCCCACTGCTACTTCGTATACCATCGACCCCGTAAGACCTCTCTGTGTCGGTGCGACGCAAAGGAAATTGTAATAAATAAATAAATAAATAAATAAATAAATAAATAAATAAATAAATAAATAAATAAATAAATAAATAGTTTAAAATTATTTTCCACCTGTTTTTACTTAAAATCATTCTCGCTACTTTGGTCTGTTGGTTTCAATTATACAGAAAAGTCCTTTTAAGAACAAAGAGCAATGTTAAAGTAATTCCGTTAATGTTAATGGACAACATAAAAATCCTCTGTAGTTTGTTATACTACTTACCCAGCACTGGGAAGCCACAGCCTGCGAGTCCATCCCTTTTTTATTAATTTCTTTTCCATCTGTCAGCAGCCATAGCTTTATTGTATTACGTAGGGTAGAGTGAAGAAGATGAACTCGGTGACTGGAAGCAATCAAAGTACCGCATTATACTTTATGGATGGTGGGAGCACAGATTTTTCGGGGTCACGATTGTGGTCATAAATAAACGACCCTTCTGCTGTTTCTTCCTCCTCCTCTTCCCCTTCTCCAAATTCCCTCTGCCTGTGAGTGTGCAGAGTAAGCGAGAGGGCGATCAAACTCGATGAATATTTCATGCAATTTTGTGGCTACAGAAGGAACATGGATGACACTACATCGGACTGTCATCTGTCGCTGGCTGGCAGTCTATATATTGTGGTGTCTTGGCACCCCCCTCTCACGGCTCCTCCGGCCGACAACCCCGCCTTTTCGAGTTCCTCCTGCTGCTGTGTATATCAGATGACTGCTTACAATCGTGCCATGTTCTTATTCCAGACGATGTTAAATTAAGAAGTAACACCTGATGGAACTTTCAATTCCACACGACGTCCTCTTCTGTACATTACATGCTACAAAGCGATACTTACAGCAATCGTCAGTAATCCTTGTGCAGCATTGCTCAAAAGCTGTATCATCTTGAGAACAACTTGCGTGGTACAATTGAGGTCTTGTACACCACGGATGCCGACACAAACAGCTCTCGTTATGCGCCGGGAGCCACCGCGACATACGAAGCACGGTATATTTTTATATAGGCCACATACTATGGTACATCTGTGCGCACGCAGGCGGTACCCCCGTCATGAAACTATGACGAAGTCCTTCACAAGAGCGTACTGATTGAGTGATGGGGGAAGAGTGTACTCATGCCAGTATAAAGCATAGGTCAGTTACTGCCCTTCGTACGTCATCTTCAGACGGACCACTGAAGAGTCATCTATTTAGAGAGGATGTCATGCATGTTCCAGGCTTACGAACATTTCAGTGAAATCCTGATATGGTTCATTTCCTCGGAAAACTGTATATTGACACATTCCAACTACCCTTTACTAGTCATTTCCAATAGGTAACAGGCTATTAATCCTTATCAACCTGCGGGTAGGGGTGACAGAATGCATCCACGACATCCTCCGCCTCAAACAAAGGCCCCCCTTAAATTGGGAGCCCGGGTTGACCACCACGGGGCCCTTAGCTGAGTCCTGGCATTGCTTCCACTTACTTGCCTTTAATCTATCCTATCCGATTTCCCTTTGTCAACTCTTGTTCTTTTCAGACCCCGAGCTTTCGAGGCCTAAGAAATCTTGAATTTTCACGCTCTTCGTGGCCCTTGTCTTTCTTTTGTCGATACCTTCCTTTTTGTAATGTAAGATCCAATTCATCCCCCCCACTATTGTTAATCTTAATAGAATGGTTGCCCAGTTGTACTTTTAAACCAATCACCACCACCACCACCACCACCACCACCACCACCACCACCACCACCACCATTAACTCTGACTTTACTCAACACTTTCTATCCTAGTCCTTGTTGCATACTAGGCTACTGAACATCACTGTGTCATAAGTCACAAATTTGCAACATCAGAATTATACAGTACATACTGTATTAATGATTACTATGAATTAATCTAGCCAACGCCAATAAATTCGAAAAATGACCAGTAAGAAGAGAATCATGAACAATGTTGCCAGGTCTACAATTAAAAAATCGGTAGATTGTACGTACAAATTTCGGGAGTTTAATGAACATTTCGGTAGTTTCTCGAACACTGAAGTGTTATAATATAACTAAATTAAAGAATCAATAGTAATTTGAAGTTATTATGATAAAAGTACAGAATTCCACTCCCCCGTACTCTCTGGCTATTTTCTTCTTCTTCATCTTATTATTCTCTTTCTGCCCAAATCTATTCATCAGGCGTAGAAATTATATACCACTTTTGTAGTCGTAGTAGGATGCAGATTTTGTATTCTCCGTAATATATGGGCCGGAGATTTCCCTTCGAATGATGCAGTCAAGCGTGAGTTTTGAGTTCAGTAAGAGGGGAGAGATTACGTAATTCGAGCCTAATATGAATGCGGGGAAGAGCCTAACGAGTGATGTTATCAATAAAACGCCATGCAGTGAGACGAGGAAAGTGGTTTTCGGCACAAAAATATTATGCATCATTAATCATTATTATTAATTTTCCTTAAATTTGAGTTAGAAGAAATTTCGGGAGATTTTTTCGGGTTTTCTGGTGTGTTGCAAAAAATCGGGAGATCTCCTGAAATTTCGGGAGACCTGGAAACACTGATTGTTAATTAATTACAAGCCTAAGCATTTCATGCCAGTGATATGTGTTAATTGACTGGTGTGAAATGTCGGTCCTAAATCACATAGACAACTGACTTCCACTGAAATGGAAATAGCGTATGGCTTTTAGTGCCGGGAGTGTCTGAGGACAAGGTCGGCTCGCCAGGTGCAGGTCTTTTGATTTGACTCCCGTAGGCGACCTGCGCGTCGTGATGAGGATGAAATGATGATGAAGACGACACATACACCCAGCCCCCGTGCCAACGAAATTAACCAATTATGGTTAAAATTCCTGACCCTGCCGAGAATCGAACCCGGGACCCCTGTGACCAAAGGCCAGCACGCTAACCATTTAGCCATGGAGATGGACACTGATTCACTCATTCAGCACAATGCCCAATTCATATCCGTGTCTATTTATGCTGTAATACTGATGTATTAGGTCTTGATTGTTGACACTACAGTAGAACGTCTGCTGACGTGATATGACGTGATGGAACTTCCTTTGACTGAGTTTGCATACAGGGCGATTCGCTTTCCAAGTTACTGACATCAGAATATTTATCTGGCTTGATTGTTTTCACTCCATTGCTGTATCTTCTGTATCAACATATTATCCTCTAGTTCAAGTAATTTTACCAGCCTTGCAGACTTTGACTTCGCGGTACAGCTAACCTAGGGTCTACGGATCTGCGCCGTCCCGAAGTACGGCGTACGTTTCGCTGTAGACAGCTATGAAATTCGGCCAAAAGCTTGAATTATAGTTCGTCTTCTTCCTAAGAAGTGCAATTTGCTGTCTATCAAGATTGAATGCGTATAAATATAGAAAGTTTCAGAATTCATTTTTTGAAATTTAGTTCCCTAGCTTAAGAACTTAGATTATGTCCAATGCACGAGATGACAGCATGTGAGGTAGCTAAAACAGTCTCAGAAATGAAGAACATCTGTACCGGTCTAGATCAGGTATCTGCTAGACGTGTGAAACGTACTGGGCGATAATAGTACCAAGTGGTTGACAGGTTTGTTGATTTTTATAGAAAGGGTGTTCTTTCTTCCTTCTATAAGAATAAAGGGGATATTCCTGGCTGTGGAAACTTTTGTAGCATTAAATTGTTATCTCACACACTTAAAATTTGGAAACGTATTGTTAACCAGTGACTGCAGCAAAGTATCAAGATAACGGACATTCATTTCGGATTTTCCCCAAATAGAGGAACTATGGATGCTATGAACATTATAAGAAAAGTCATGGAGAAGGCTACAGATTATCAACGAAGCCTTTATTTACTTTTATAGACATTTTTTCAATGTCCGTGCGCCTAGACACGTTATATGGCAAGCACTAAGGGCAGAGAACGTCCCTGAACATTATGTGCAGATTATCATAGATATATGTATACGGATAGCCTCACACATGTAAGAAGTCAGCTGGTATATCACAAACGTTTATTTCCAAAGTAAGTGTCCACCAGGCTTCAGTGTCGAGCCTTCTGTTATTCAAGATAGTAGTGCAGTGCACATTCAAAACCCAGAAACTTGGAAATCCTCTATGCATATGGCAATATGTTAATGACGAAAACTGTTGAAGACACTTAAGAAAATCTGGAAGATTGGAAATATGTCCGTGGGCAAAATGACCTGCACTTTAGCTGAACTAAGACAGTATACTCGCGCATGAAATGCAGTTTCTGTACCCTTTTGTAGGTATAAACATGCAATGTTACCTGAGATGGTGAAAAACTACCAACGGTTAATGCATTTGCTTACCTAGGTTCTGTTCTGTGGTTAGTACACAGAGGTAACGCACAGGATGAATGGTACATGGGATAAATGATAGTCTTAGTGGAGTGTTCTATGGCAGTAGAATGCCAATAAGAACAAAGGAAAGGGTATGTAAGGCTGCTGTTCGACAAGCCATGTTCTATAGCAGTGAATGCTGGGCTCCCAAGAAAGTTCATGAACAGGAAATGCATTCTACCGAGATGCGAATACCGCGGTGGTCAGGAGGAGTTCCACTGAAAGACTAGAGTTTGAAATAAGTACATGAGATTAAGTTTCGGAGACAGGCACATAACGGAAAAAATACAGTAGAGAGCAGATGGTGGTGGTGGTGGTGGTGGTGGTGGTGGTGGTACGTCGGCTCGATGAGCGTGTGGTCAGAAAGTGCCTTTCTATCACCACAAATAAAGACGCCTTGGAATATTACTGGCTACCTGGAGGATAACTGTACAGAGGAACATGAAGAATCTTGGACTAAAGGAAGATATGGCAATGAGCAGATATAAATGACGCCTACTGGTTGGGAAATATGGCCCCGTTTAATTGGGATAAAGTGAGGATGAAGGAGAAAAATTAATGTTAAGGTGGAGGTACCTCGTATGGCAGCAAGGATAGAGGTAGGCTGTTTCTTAATGTAGCCTACAACCATTGTTACTTTAACATGTTGATACATTACTTGTCTTTCCTTAAATGATCATAAATTTGATTAATTATCTGCAGTAATAATAATAATAATAATAATAATAATAATAATAATAATAATAATAATAATTGCAATGAGTTAAGATCGTGTGTAGTTTGCGTGCGCCTTATTCACGTCTTTAAGAAAGAACAGTACTTCATATATGATTTCCAAACAGTATTTATGACAATATAATGTGTACTGTAGGTGTGTTAATGTTACCTTGTGAGTATATGATCGTTTAATAGTGATTTTAAACACAAATATTGTATCACTTTTGTGTCATAAGTGGCAGCCATTTTATTTTAGCCTAAACTTGATTCATAGACAAAAATCCTAAGAAAGGCAGTTGATATCACGTTTATAATCTTTGCTCCAAGTGTCAGCCATGTTGATCAGTTTGTCGTGACTGTCATGGAAACCATGAAGAAGACAGGCACTATGTATATTATTCACGGCGTTGCCTAGGATACAGAGTTTACATAATTTATTATTGTTATTATACCTTTGGGACTAACAGCCTCAGCTGTAAGAATGAAGACTGTCTCGTAACATCATCTTAAAGGCTATTTCAGTTTATGCATGATTCAAATCGCTCGTGAAACTACCCCAGGAGGTAACCGATCCTTCGTTGACTCAATCGACGCATTCAGGCATTCGGATTCTGGGAAGCCTGAAACATCATGCAGGGAAGAGTCGGAGATTCTCAAAATCTTTAAACTGCCACCTAAGAAGAAACACTTTATGGGCACATTAAATGTGAATACGCTAACTAAGGTTGGAAAACTAAAACAAGTCATCAGAAAAATGGACAAACATAACATTAGCATATTAGCGTTGCAAGAAACCCGATTCACTGAAGAACCTTTTGAATCAGAAGGTTATAGAGTATATGAAGGAAAACAAGCCATGAAGAACAGAAATGGCACGAGAATGTTAGGAACTGGATTCATGGTGAACAAGAGATATCTAGACTCAATAATCAGCATTGACTCGGCTTCAGAAAGGATATTATCCTTAACATTTCGATCGGCTAATAAAGTATATATAATATTAAGTGGGCATGCACCTAAAAAAAAATGCAAGATGAATTCGGAGTAAGTAGAACAGTTTTGAGAAAAACTTGAAGATACTGCGTCCAAGATACCACAACATCAGGTCAACATTCTTGTAGGAGATTTCAATGAATAGACTGGCAGAGAACACAAACACAGACAAATAGTAGGCGATTTTACAGAACATAGACGCACCAACGGGAACGGGGAAAGACTTATAAACTTTCGTCGACAATTTGAACTCAAGCTAATGTCAACACATTTCAAACGAAAGAAGACAACATGGGTATCTCCAAACACCGAATTAGGAGAATACCAATTGGATCATGTTGCTATCAGTAAAATGAGTGTGAAGGAGATACTCAACGTAAAAGACAGTGATATAGAATCAGATCACTAATTTTCAGAGAAAGATAAAGTTCCAACCCAACAGAAATGTGTATAAAACAAGAGGAAACATCCAGACACGAATAGATAAGATCCAGCTAAAAAGAAACATGATGAAAAACCAGGAAAAGGTAGAGCGGTATAACACGTGGGAAAACATACGACAAAACATATACAAGCGGCTCAGGAAGAGGGACAAAAGAAAAGTAGAAAACATAGATGGAGAAATCCCGAGTGTGAAACAGAGCTTGAAAATAGACGAGACGCTTGGAAGAAGTGGAACAGCAATAAGACAGAAAATAACTGGAATCACTTCACATAAATTAGGAAACGAACAGCAGGGGTAATCCGAAAGGTTGAAAGCCAATCGGATAAAGCTGAAATTGACCAACTAGAAGAAAATTTTAGTAAGAACAACACAAGAGACGTTATGGAAAATAGAATTAGCTTTCAAACTCACACAAAACGCATAGAACAAAAAATCATTGTAGGTACAATAGATTACAAGGGTACAGAACGAGGGGAATAACTTTCCGTGATCGACAAGGCAGAGTGGCAGTAAACAGCAAAGGAAACTGTATTATTCCAGCTGAATATTTTAAGGAGCTAAAAATTGTGAAACTCCGAAAGATAAATTAACATCAACTCTACCTTAGGAGTACAAACAACTAAAAGGCATCACACCAGCAGAAACAGAAAGAGCAATCATGGAGCTAAAGAATGACAAAGCAAATAGAGAAGACCAGATATCTGCTGAAATGATAAAGTGGGGAAGTGTAAATATGCTAGCAAACGTGATCAATCTTATGCAAGAGATTTGGAAAAAGGAAAGGATACCCGAAGATTGGAAGATGGCAGTTATGTCCCATTCACAAGAAAAGAGACCCTGAAGATGTAAACAAATATAGAGGAATTACCCTACTATATATCGTGTATAAGATCCTATCAAAAATTCTGTTAAACAGAGTGGAAGAACAGACAGCAGACAAAATTGATGAATACCGAGCAGGGTTTAGAAAGGGAAGGTCATGTGTTGAGAACAAATTTACATCCTCAAATCCATTATAAAGATTAGAAAACTCCGAAATAAACCAGTAATCATGGCATTTGTAGATTTTCATAAGGCGTACGACTCAGTCGATAGACAAACATTATTCAACATACTAGAGGAATTCGGTGTTGATCACAAGACCAGATCTCTAATCAAAGAAACATTAACTAGCACTACATGTAAATGAAGGTTCCAAGGAGAAGTATCAGAACCATTTGAGGTCTAGACGGGATTAAGACAGGGTATTGGCCTTTCACCGATACTGTTTAACCTGGTCTTAGATAAAATAGAGTGTGGAGAAGAGAGTTTCAAAAGGAAGGCATAAGTGGTGTACAGCTAGGTTACAAGAAAGACAACCTGAACGTTGATTGTTTGCCTTTTGCCGATGATATAGTGATCTTAAGCAAAACAGAAGATCAAGGTAAGATGATGTTACACAAGCTAGAAGAAATTGCAAGAAAGACAGGACTGAAAATATAATATGATAAGACTCGAGTAATGAACACGCTGACAGACTGGGAAATGGAACACGGTAAGATAAAGAAAGTATTCAAATTCAAGTATCTCGGTGAGTGGGTACAGTTCAATGCTGTTGATAATGAAGCGAATAAGAGTAGGATCAGGAAAATGTAATTAGCTTACAAACTCACACGAAATGTATACAACAAAAATCATTGTCGATAAGAACAAAATTAGGACACTAAAATACGGTAATAAGGCCAAAAGCACTGTATGCATCGGGATGTCTAACCCACAACCGACAAACAGAAGGTGAGGGGATGAGGAAGATAGAAAGGAAAATTTTACGTAAGATATTAGGTCCTAGGAGGACAGGTGACATCTGGAAGAAAAGGAGTGAAGAAGTGTACAAACATATTACTGAACTTACTGATGAAATGAGAAAGAGGTGACTGAAGTTTTCTGGGCACATTCATCGGATGATTAACGAAAGTTTGGCGAAGAGGATATGGGAGGGAGTACACTAGGAAATGCAGGAGCACCACAACCTGGACGGAAGAAGTTATCAAAAATCTTACTGAACTAGGTCTAAACACCGAAAGCATGTTGGACAGAAAGAAATTCTGGAAAATAGTTGACAGACACAGGGAATTTCAGGAACCTGAGAAGCAATAACGAAATTTGACAGACCGACAGAGGGAGGCTAGAAGTCAAAACATGAAGAGGTTTTGGGAGCAGAAGTGACAGGAAGCCAAGAAGAAGCATAAGCATAAGCTAAGCATATTCCATAGAAGGCAAAAACGAATGTAAAATAATAATAATAATAATAATAATAATAATAATAATAATAATAATAATAATAATAATAATTCTTATAATTTTATTTTTTATTTTCATAGTTTCCTGTGAAGATCATTGGTAAAGCGTCGGCTTCCATATTTAAAGATTGTTCTTTCAAACCTGGCAGAGACAGTGAGCGTTCTGAAGAGCAGAAAGTTTGTTCAGCACCCCATTGATACGATGTCGGCATGACAGATCTTTGATATTTACCCGATAAAATTCAATTCAATTATGGATCACCCAACGGAGATAAGCTTCTCTGGCATCTGTTAAGAGTGAAAGGGAACGTCAAAATAAACACGCAGGCATCCTAGAAGGCGTCAAATGTAAATACATGCAAAGGTCATATTATTATTATTATTATTATTATTATTATTATTATTATTGTACCGAGCGAATTGGCCATGTGGTTAGGGGCGCGCAGCTGTGAGCTTGTATTCGGAAGGTAGTGGGTTCGAACCCGACTGTTGGCAGCCCTGAAGATGGTTTTCCGTGGTTTTCCATTTTCACACCAGGCACATGCTAGGGCTGTACCTTAATGAAGGTCGCTTCCTTCCCACTTCTAGCCCTTCCCTATCCGAACGTCGCCATAAGAACAATCTGTGTCGATGCGACGTATAAAAACTTCTAAAAATATTATTATTATTATTATCATTATTATTATTATTATTATTATTATTATTATTATTTAAATATTCTTGATACGCCTAATGTGTGGCGATGTAACTATACTAGTGTTCTAAGCTAAATATTAGTACCGTTAGTAAAGCCGCGTGGCGGAGCAAGTGCGAACATTCGGAGCGTCCCAGAGCGTGTAAGACACTGGACGGCGAAATTGAAACGCAAGGCGCGCACCTTATACCTTATTTCTTGTTCGCCGAGATTTTCGTAGTCAGCAGCAGTAGTAACTCAGAGCAGTTGGGGGAGGAGGAGGAGGAGGATTGCTGTTGTTTTGGCTGAAGGGAAAGATTTACGAGGACTCGCATCACCAGATGTATGCTTAATTTTGTGCGAGAAACGCCGTGGGAGGGCACACGTTCCACTAACACCGCTTCCTTTTTTACGGCATAACAAATTCATTGGCTGCTGTTATTAAAACCTTCCTGCACTGAAAGGTGTGAGCACAGCCCCCATAAAACTTCATCTCCCCTTGCAACTATAGCAGGGAAGGAATCGATTGCTTTTATGCAGAGTAATCACGATTTCTTTATGGAAGCAGAATTTGTAAGTTTGAAAACCCTTATTGTTTCACGTTCTATTGAAGCAGTTAAGCCTTCATGTACAATATTATTTAGAAATTCTGAACGTTCTGATTGCAACCCCAACGTAAAAAAAGTAATAGATTTTCAACCTACAGCACATCTCTATAAACAAAATTTACATTTTGTCTGTACGCCGTGAAAATGATAATTTTGTTTGAACCGAGAAAGTGGCTGCATAATGTTGGTCACATAGCTGTGAACTTGCATTCGGGAAATAGTGGGTTCGAAACCTACTATCGAAGCCTTGGAGATGGTTTCCCGTAGTTTCCCATTTTCACACCAGGCAATCAATAGGCTGTACCTTTATCAAGACTATGGCCAGTTCCTTCCGACACCTAGCCCTCTCCCATCCCATCGTCTCAATATGACCTATCTGCGTCGGTGCGACGTAAAGCAAATTGCAAACAATAACATTAAAACGAATAGGCCTATGTACACACTGCTTGAGAAGAAACCTTCCAGTCTCATATAAAGACCGTAGGGAGAACCGGCGTCTGTATGTTATTTATTTATTTATTTTTAATTAATTTATTGTTACGTGCCTGCCCTTTCGTAGCTCCCTTCCATATGTCCTGGAAAGGATGACTAAACCAGACCGGGGTCCTCCCAGCCGGCCTGAGGACATTCTGCTGTTCTCTTCGCCTGGCTTCCTCTGCACCTTCTGGAAGGTGCAATGAGAATGTTCCATCTCTAACCGAGCTCCGAATATTCTAGTACTCCACCATCAGGATATAAAATGGTCTAGCTATGAATAGTCAGTCATGGGAGTAGTGGGACTGGAATGACAGTAGTGGGGCTGCCACGAGTGTCCCACTGGAGTCTCAGAAGCGTGCTGTATATGTATACTGTCTTGGAGTACTGTACGTATACCGATGTGGAGTGAGTGATTGGAGCATGTTAACTGTCATTGTTGTGAGGAGTATTGCAGTGCTGGCTAGCACTGTTGAGTTAATACTGTTCTCTTTAGTTATCAGTGTTAAGCGGCCACGTGAACTACTGTGTTGACGAAGTGAATTACTGGACTTTCTCTAGAGTTGAGCCAAGGAATAGTAATTGTGTGTTGTGGTCAGCAGCTCTGTCTCCGGCTCCATGGCTAAATGGTTAACGTGCTGGCCTTTGGTCCAGAGGGTCCCGGGTTCGATTCCCAGCAGGGTCGGAGGTTTTAACCTTAAATGGTTAATTCCCGTGGCTCGAGGACTAAGTATTTGTGCTGACCCCAACATCCCTGCAACTCACACACCATACATAACACTATCCTATACCACAATAACACGCAGTTACGTACACATGGCAGATGCCGCCCACCCTGTTCGGAGGGTCTGCCTTACAAGAGCTGCACCAGGCTACGAAATAGCCACACGAAATTAAAATTAGCATCCCTGTGTTCAAACCCATCTACCTGCACGCAGCTACTTTATGGGGTGACTGAACTTGCGAGACGAAGTGAAAGGAAGGACAGTTGCCAATCAGGATTACAGTCTCCCAGGTAATACCAACGAGCCGGACTGCCTACCGTGGAGAGGGCAGAGTCTTTCAAAAGATATACTATAGAAATTAGTGAAGACAATTCATTTATGATTGAATACAATTTTGTGTATGTGTGTACTTACTGGGTCATCCTCGAATTAAATTAGTGATAAAACAGTGTTTAATTCGTAACAGCATGCACAAGGTATGCAAATAACATAACGTATGCAAATGACATAGTGGCAACACAGATATTACGAAGAGTTTATTATTACATCCCGTCAGTATAATCACTGTTAAAGTTCTGGACCTTCTCCCAAATGTGTGGCAGCTGCAGGGTGCCGTCAACGAGGTGATATGAGTGATTCTTCGAGTATCACGTGAAAACATGTGAGCATACTTCTATGAAATTATGAGTAAGGTAGTTTTCCATTGCTTCCCTCAGTGAGCTAAAAAGTACTATTGCAGCTCATCTGACCCAATGAATAGTACTCTTCATAACACTCATAGGTACTAGTTATGCCCCGAATGCCATTACTCAGTATCATTCACACCCCAGCAGCTACCATATTGTCATAGCCAATGGTGAGAAGTGGAAGCTACGATGCGACGATGTGATGGGATAGAAAAGGGCTAGGAGTGGGAAGGAAGCGGCCGTGGCTTTAATTAAGGTACAGCCCCGGCATTTGCCTGGTGTGAAAATGGGAAACTACGGAAAACAATCTTCAGGGCTGCCGACAGTGGAATTCCAACCCTCGCGGATGCAAGCTCACAGCTGCGCGCCCCTAACTGCACGGCTGGTCAGACGTTTAAGGATGAATACCTTACCTGAAGCCACGTAGTTATTACGATGAAAAATCCATCCTAGAATTAATCGTGATTCGAATCTCAGTCAGCTGGATGGGTAAACCAGCAGCTGTGCCTCAGTGCTCATCAGCTGTACTACTACTCGTCATCGTCATCATCATCATCATCATCATCATCATCATCATCATCATCATCATCTTACAGGCACCATTCTTCTCTTTATTTCTGATGCTCACATTTCTTGGCAGTTCTTAGACTCAGACAACTCCTCCATTTTCCTCCAATATATTACCTAGAATCATAAAAGCAAGCTAGTTTTGCGTGGCTGTTGATATCGTGATCGTAGTCACGAGACCGTCCAATTTAACGTGAAATCACAACCAAAGAGACGTGATCTTTGGCTTTAAAAATCCCATGCGCATTGATCGGGGTTCAAACATCGGTCACCATGGTGAGGACCCAGCGATAATGCCACCCGTCTGTCACGCCACGTCCCTAGAATATTCTTTCAATAATGCTCAATAGAAATCTGTGTAGTAATAGGTACCCAAAATAATTTTATTTTTCTGAGAGAGTTGGCCGCGGTTAGGGCCACGTAGCTCTAAGCTTGCGTTCAGGAGAACGGCAGCCCTGAATATTGTTTTCCGTGGTTTCCAATTTTCACACCAGGCAAATCCTGGGGCTGTACCATAAGGCCACTAGCTTGTGTCAAACCACTAGATAAAACACACAGAAGATACTGATTTGATGATGATGATTTCAGTCAATCAGTGTTACTGGTTTTACGTCCCATTGACTAGAATAGAGAATTAATTTATTGCAATCAGTTTTTTGATACATCCATTGCGTTATCTTTGTTATGACTTTTTCTTATTCTTCTTCCTCTTCCTGAAGCGTTTCTGCTAATACAGGTCGTTCATTTGTTACGGTTATTTATCTATTATTACATTAAACATTATATCCATTCCACTTATCATCTTTTACCTTCCTTTTTGTCCTAGATTTAATACAGTGTTGCATAATCTAGTACAAAGATATATCTTACCCTCCATTATTTTCGTTACGGCTTGTTTTATTTTATTTCCTTTTGCCACGCATTTTTAAAATACAAAAAAAAGTTGCAGTTTTTCCGGGGGTAATCCATTCTTTGTTTAATAATTTTAAAATTGTATAGAATTCTTTCTCTCTTTCTAATGTTGTTTTATATTCCTACCTAGATATTTTGCTCTGGTTGCATCCATGCTTCCGGGGCTCAGGAGGCAGCGCGTCGGCCCCTCATCACTGGGTTCTGTGGTTCAAATCTCGGTCACTCCATGTGAGATTTGTGCTGGACAAAGCGGAGGGTACTCCGGTTTTCCCTGTCATCTTTTATTCCAGGAACACTCTCCAATATCATTTTATTTCATATGTCAATCATTAATCATTGCCGCAGAAGAGTGCGACAGGCTTCATCAGCTGGCACAATTCCTATCCTCGTCGCTAGATGGGGACTTTATTCATTTTGACCCTGTCGAATGACTGGAAACAGGCTATGCATTTTCGTTTTCATTGCAACAGTCTCCCTACAAAATCTCAATACATGCGCCTGTTCTATTATTTCTCCACAAAATAAACAAGGGTTTTCGTCAGGTTTCTCTGATCCTGTTATACAGGGTGATTCAGCTAAGTTGTCCATCTCAGATATCTTCTGATTCATTGAAGATACAGACTTTGTTTTCAAATTCTTAAATTGTATTATGGAGCTCATAAAATACTGTACTCTTCCTTTCGATCACATACGTAATTGCCGAAAAACCGGTAGCAACGTTTTTAAAATGGGAATATACTAAATTTTACCCAATAGAACAACTAAGAATTGAGCGACAATTTCAGTGATGTGCATACTTTGCAAGTGAGACGAGTACTTTTGGAGATATTAAAGGGTTTCGAATGTGTACGCGTTAGACAGAAAGAGATGCGCCACTCGCCTTGATGTCGGGCGCGTAGTTCTCGTTCTTGATTGCCTTATTGATACACGCATATCCTGCCATTATCTTGTGGGGGGGGGGGGGGAGTGGGAGGAGGAATAAGACAGTATGATGTAGGCCTACAGCATTTCGGAGGCACAAAGCTTTTGTTTCATTGCCTTTGAATGAGAGAAAGGCTAGATAACAGTGAAACTGTAATTTAACCCTAAACCGGGCGCGCTGGTGAATTTCGTTCACCAACCTGCGTATTTCATCTGTAGATTTTAGTTCTTAAGTGCAATAGCCGTCGCGCTGCTATTACCTTCCGGCGAAGTCTTATCGATACTCCTCATTGTAGCGGTATCTGTTCAGAAATTTATACGTGTCATGCTATTCGACCCTGACTCGCACTTGCCGTCATTTGGTGGACTTGCTTCACCACGCGCCCGGAAATGTAACATTTATAGGCGCGCCCGCTTTAGGGTTAAGTGCTTTATTGTCCTTCTCATGAGTACATAGTACATGATATGAAATCAACAACTTCAAAATCCAATGAATGACATGATCATGGGGAATAATGGATGAAAAATTAATGGACAACATTATTGTTGGGCGTTTAGTTCCCCTCAAAGCCAACATGTAAGCTCGATGTAGGCCTACATTAGCAACAGGCAGTGGTCGAGTTGAAATAGAAAGTACTGTACTCTTTCAGTACTGGCGAACCTGAGAAAATTGAATTAATTTACACATTAAAATTTAAAATTGAACAAAACTCGCCCACTCAGTTTCTTGTGAACATCTCTTCTAATTTTATTCTTACGAGTGTGACTGACCATCAGACATTTTGACTGCACAGTACCATCACAATATGCTATGTATGGAATATGTTCGGTGTGCGCGTTTATCAAAGAAGTGTGAGTCATGCAGGAGGAAAGTACATTGGATATCACAGCGAGTGGCGAGTGGGGCATCACTTTCTGTCCAATGCCCATTCAATATCTCCAAAAGTACTCGTGTGACTTACAAGATAAGCACATCACTGAATTTGTCGCTCTATTCTTCATTGTTCCATTGGGTGAAATTAGTATAGGCCCATTTAAAATTACAAAGTTGCTACCTGTTTCTCGGTAATTACGTATGTCATCGAGAGGAATAGGACAGTACTTTGAGGCCCTTAATACAATTCGAGAACTTGAAAACAGAATGTCTATATCTGTAACGGATCAGAAGATATTTGAGGTGGACAACTTAGGTGAATCACCCGTATAACCCCATTAGCCACCATACCATATCTCCCATTAACTATTCTTGCAGTTTTCTGAGAAGTCGAGGTTCCATAATTTTGTCTTCCAGGAATTCTTTAGCGTGCCAGTAAATCTTTCAACATGAGGCAAACACCACTGACTAGGCTGGGGTCGAATCCACCAACTTGAACTCTAAAGTCTGATCCCGGCTGTAATTACTAGAAATGATATCGTTGAGTGGTGCAGGCCCCGCGTTGTAAGGGTAGCGTGCCTGCCTCTTATCCGGAGGCCCCGGGTTCGATTCCCGGCCAGGCCACGGATTTTTACCTGGACCTGAGGGGTGGTTCGAGGTCCACTCAGCCTACGTGATTATAATTGAGGAGCTATCTGACGGTGAGATAGCGGCCCCGGTCTAGAAAGCCAAAAATAACGGCCGAGAGGATTCGTCGTGCTGACCACACGACACTTCGTAATCTGCAGGCCTTCGGGCGGAGCAGCGGTCGCTTGGTAGGCCAAGCCCCTTCAAGGGCTGTAGTGCCATGGGGTTTTTGGTTTTTTTATCTTTGAGTGGTGATTTTAACCTTATAAGTTTGTTCTGCCGCTAATGTGAGATGGCAGAATACGGGGAGAAAGTACACACATTGGCACACAGCCCTGGCCGTTCGCTGCCTGACCGGCCGCTCCAGAAAGCCAATGAGGACGAGAGGAGTGAGAACTGAGCTGAGAAAGCAAAGACCATTTGATTACTTTTAAAGTTCGTCAGTCTTGACATTTTGTCTTAAACTCACTCGCGATATGCCCCAAGAATAGTGAACACCTCATCCGCTCGAGAGGCAGAGAAAAGAAAAAAGAAAAAGAGAAGACATCGAAGAGAGAGAAAATAATTTCTTCTTACTTTAATTTAAAATTGCCAACAACAAATCACAATTAGAAAGGAGAGGATACCAATTTGTCTCACACGTGACGTAAATGGCTTCTCGCTCCAAACGGGTAATTTGATGAGTTAGCCGATATTGAATTCGTGGAAGTGAATTGATGTGTAACGCGGAAAGAGGCATTGCATTCAATAAATGGAAACAGACAAATAAATTATTTAAACTCAAGTGAACATTCCTCAGACGTTCTGAGTGTCTTTCTTGTCATGAACCCAGCACGATGGGAGGAAAGACAGTGGAGCACGAGACATGATAATCTCAGCTCAGAACTTATAGTCTGCTGATAATGTTATTACAACCTGTGTCTGAAAAGTTCGGTGAATGGTCTCATGAAATAGAGACAACGTAAGTTACACACACAACTCCTTTAGTGGCCTTTAGAGTAATCTCCGTTAGCTACAACAAACTGTTGACGTCAACTGTAAAGCTGCTGGAAGCTGGCAGCAAACTCTTCTTTTGGCATCTCCCGGAGAACCCTTGTCACGCGTTGTTGGATACCTGCTACACTGTCGAATCGGCGGACTTTCAGGGCTAATTTAAGACGGGGGAACAAAAAAATCTGCCGGCGCCAAATCCGGAGAATAGGAGGGTGCGGAAGAACAGTCACCTGGCGTTCAGCGAGAAACTGGGTCACGCGGATCGCGGTGTGGGACGGGTATTGTCGTGGAGGAGCTGTCCACTCCGGTACCGTTCAGGCCGAACCCGTCTGATGCGTTGCAGTAGCCGCTTCAAAACTCCATCGCAGAATTTCGCGTTGACAGGTGTCCCCTGGGGTACAAATTCATGATGAATGACACCATTGCTGTCGAAAAAGGCGATCAACATTGTCTTAATCTTGGACTTTGTGCGCCGACTTTTCTTGGGAGGCGGAGAAAACGCTGAACACCACACCATAGACTGTCTCTTGGTCTCCGGATCATACTGGTAGCACCATGACTCGTCTTCTGTAATATGGTTTTCAACACCTCCGGATTTTGGTCACAAACGTCAATGAGATATCCCGACGTTTCCTTCCGAGCTTGCTTCTGCTCGTCTGTCAGGTTGTGCGGTACAAACCGGGCAAAAATCTTTCGCTTTTTCAGATGTTCGTGAACAATGGTCCTTACACTGTCCTTGCCTACACCCACTTCCTCTGCTATTATTCGTAAGGACAGTCGCCGATCTTTCGCAAGCAGGTGTCGCAGTCGTTTGATGTTGTCTGGAGATGTGCTTGTGGTTGGTCGACCCGAATGCGCCTCGTCCTCAACAGCTTCCTTTCTATCTCGAAGGCGTTAAAACCAGTCAAAAACGCACTTTTTACTCACTGCTTGAGCGTGGTAAACTTGCGCTAACATTGCGTGTGTTTCCGTTGTCATTTAGCCCAGGTGGAAGCAAAACTTCATGTTAACGCATTGCTCCGTTTTGCACTCCATTGTGCAATGACACGAGTCCTCACACTGACTCCGTGCGATGTGTTGCAGCGTTCAACTCCGTTTAACTGTGTTGAGTTGACCGATAGGGGGCACTTGGTGTCATGTCTCGCAATGCGTATGCACGAGCGCATCGTCCGAACTAGCACGGTGTACAAACTAGGCGACCATTCACCGAACTTTTCAGACACAGGTTGTATTTCAAGGGGAAGTAGTCTGGCTCCAGGGATAAATGGTGACCATGTTGACCCGGGTACGATTTCTGGCCGAGAATTTTAACCTTAATTGGTAAATTCCTCTGGCTTGGGGACTATTAAATGCTGTCTTCAACATTAGTCTCATTAGTCCTCATGGACGCGGAAGTCGCCTTTTGGGCGTGAGTTCGAAAGAGCTGCACCAGGTCTCTCCGGAACCACGCATTAATAATAATAATAATAATAATAATAATAATAATAATAATAATAATAATAATAATAATAATAATTTTTGAGTTCGATTGGGCCGCCTGAGGACCATGGTGCTTGTGCTCCAGCTGTGTTGTTGTTTTCGATGGTTGCCACTACTAGTGTTCTTAATGGCAGGTTTGGCTGCTGCTTTCGTCTTGGTACCCTGACCTTTTCTGTTGGACCTGTAAACCTTAATTTTCTTGCTGAACAATATTTTGCGTTCCTCGGACCATTTCCTGAACTAATTGTGGTTAGCTTCTGTGAAGGTTATTAGGAAGGGTCAGGTTTTGATAGTTGAACGGTAATTGCTTCTGTTAATTATGATGGCATTGTTAATATTAAGTTCTGCCAGATTCTTCTCTACCTGATGTATTCACAGCGATCCACTGGCTTTACCCTTGCTGGCTACTCTGAAGGTTTTATAGGACAGCGTATTGGAATCCAATGTCCATAGAAAGCCAGCCGTTTTCTTCTGATGGCTTCTGTGAGGGTTTCTTGGTGTTGTAGAGTTCACGGTTGTTGTAAAGTTCGCCTTCCACCTGATAGGACCCTTGGTCCTACTATCCTTCTCAGGAAGTTCGTTTCTTGCACTTCAGGACTCTTAGTGGGGTCTTTTTAGTTAGAGATAGGCACTCTGCTGTGTAGAGGACGGACGGTCTGACTATTGCTTTGTAGTGTCGTAGATTGACATTCATCAATTTGTGTTTTAAGGCGTACAGTTTTCTGGAGGCATGGTATGCCTTGTCTAGTTTCATTATCCTCTGTTCGAGAGCAACCATGTCACTAATAATAATAATAATAATAATAATAATAATATAATAATAATAATAATAATAATAATAATAATAATAATAATAGAAGAAGTACACCAAGATAACAAAGGACTGTCTAGCTGATGTAGTAAAGGCGTGTTCGTTTCCCTCAGAAGGATGTGGGTTCGATTTCCCGCCAGGAATTCGAAGAAACGTTACAATGAGATTTACTCCTCCGGAGAGATGCATAGTCCTGATTGTGAGGTTCACTGAGCCTTCCAAAAATGAGTAACAGGTAGCAAAGTTGGCCAGGCAAGGACCTAACCACTCTTTCCCACTTAGAACCGATGTTATGCATAGTGAAAACTTATACCTTCTACTCCTCCAAGGACACTCGTGGTCTGTGCAGATATAGATTTGCTTTGTAACTAGTTAATCGTTCCCTCTTAATTCTAAATAGAAGGATAAAATGACATACGTCCAACCCTTCCAAGATAGTGAAGGATCAGGAAGAGCATAAGAGCGACTTTCTCCTTTGGACTCGAAAACATAATAACGTAGTAGCTGGAAGAGAACGAGAGTTGATCAATCAATCAATCAATCAATCTTGATCCGCATTTAGGGCTTTGCCCAGGTGGCAGATTCCCTATCATTGCTTTATCTATTCTATTCTTGAATGATGTCAAAGAATTTCGAGATTTATCAAACCTCTCTCGTGATAAATTATTAGAATTCCTAATTTCTCTTTCTGTACACGAATATTTGCTCCAGCTTTATGTTAATTTTATGGATTTTCCTACTTTAAGACAACTCCGCACAGCTTATTCTTCTACTGATGTCATTCCAAGATATTTTTCCTATGACAGCTCGAAACCATCCACTTAGTCTCACAAGTCGTCTCCTTACCTCAAAGTTTTCCCAGCCCAAAGTTTGCAACATTTTCTTAACACTATTCTGCCGGAAAATACCCAGAACAAATCGTGCCGCTTTCCTTTGAATCTTTTTCCATTTCTCGTATCAAGTAATCCTTGTGAGGGTCCAACACACTAGAACCATACTCTTATAGGGGTCTTACCAGTGACTTATCCGCTCTCTCCTTTCCATCTTTTCCCTTTTTCTTTGCTACTTGTTTAACGTCGCACTAAAACATCGAAGGTTTCTGGAGACGGAAGGATGAGAAAGAGCTAGGATTGGGAAGGCAGTGACCGTGGTCTTAATTGAGGTACAGCTCAATCATTTGCCTGGTGTGAAAATGGGAAACCACGAAAATCTTCAGGGCTACCGACGGTGGGATTCGAACCCATTATCTCCCAAATACAAACTAACAGCTGTGCGAACCTAACAGCATGGAAAACTTGCTGGGTCTTTACATCCTTACTATAACTCCTAAATGGTCTCATAACCATATGAAGAGATCTGTAACCCTTACTTACAATCCCGTTTATATGATTACCCTGATAAAGATCATTCCTTTTATTAATACCTAGGTACTTACAGTGATCCCCACGAGTTACTGTCATCCCATCAACACGGTAATTAAACCCGAGAGGACTTCTCGCCTTTGCAAATTAAGGGATGTTGGATTGGGAATATGAAAGTGTGTGTGTGTCCAGCTGTTGTCCTGTATGAAGTGAGATGAACCTTCGTAACGAGGTTTTACAACTGGATGCCCTTCCTGACGTCAACCTCACCAAGGGGCTTGTTTGGGCTTAACGTCTCCATCTGATCAATTTTTCAGTTGTCAACTTAAATGTAGGGCTTTAATATTTCTCCCCTAATAGGAATTTGGTAAAATGTAAGGACGCACGAGTGGTTACCCTCGTTCCCTTCTTCTAATTTCACGTTGAGTGACTAAATTTTTCAACCTTTCTAAATTTATTATTCTCTTTTCGGCCTTTAAAATTTCTGCACTTAGTCACCTTGTAGCATGGCTTAGCCTCTGTGCCATTGGGTATTATGCCCAGTTATGTGTTTACGGTTGAATTTTAACTTTGGAGTGCTTGGTGTTTCCGCCTTCATTCTCATCATGTTCTCGGCCTTTCTCTTTTTCTTTCTTGTCTTGGGGCCGTGTAGCATGGGACTTATGTTCCGGATCACTTATAGGTCTTATAGGAAGGGGAGTTAGCGATTGGAATAACTTACCAAGGGAAATGTTCAATAATTTTCCAATTTCTTTGCGATCGTTTAAGAAAAGGCTAGGAAAAAACAGATAGGGAATCTGCCACCTGGGCGACTGCCCTAAATTCAGATCAGTAGCGATTGATTGATTGATTGATTGATTGATTGATTGATTGATTGATTGATACTTTTGTAAGTGTTGCTCCCCATAAGACGAGGGTAGCAAACGTTTCAACTCAGTAAACTTCTCAGCAGAGTGTATTGTCTACTTCAAGCATCTGTGTATATCAGAATGCGGACCAATAAAGTAAAATAAATTGTAAAATGAGCTCCAGGGTTCGAGACCAGTGTGATGTAATTTGTTCTAGATGCTACGCCATTCTCTTAGTGTACCATCCCGGATATGTAAAGGCTAGCCTATCTTTTCCCAATGTATGAAGATTTAGGAGACCTGTAAGTCAGAAAATGTTGACTATGTTATTTGGAATGGGCGTCATTTCAGCTTGCACTCCCGTTCAGAAATGTACTAAAGATAGGTGCGTCCAGTAACTCGATTCTCTTTACCGAATACCGCTGATCAAAACTGTGAATTCGCTGTGTTAGCATTGCTGCACCTTGGTTTAGTTTGACTTACAATCCTGTGCGCTTATGCCCTCTCGTACACCCAGTAAGTGACCGCGCAGTTTGAGTTACGTAACCATCAGCTTGCATTCGGGATAGTGGGTTTGAATCCCGCTGTCGGCAAACCTGATGGTTTCCCATTTTCATTCCAGAAAAATGCTGGGGCTGTACCTTAATTAAGTCCACGGCTACTTCATTCCTACTCCTAGCCCTTTCCCCTGTCCCATCGTGGCCATAAGACCTATCTGTATCGGTGTGACATAATGCAGATTGTAAAAATTGTCATCTGCTTCAAGAAAGAGAAAAGACAGTCCAAACCCCATGGCTCAACAGCCTCGAAGGGCCTTGGTGTACGAAGCGACCGCTGCTCGGCCCAAAGGCATGCAGATTACTAGGTGTCGTGTAGTCAGCTCCTCGAATCCTCTCCGCCGTTATTCTTGGCTTTCTAGACCAGGGTCACTATCTCTCCGTCAGATAGCACCTCAATTGTAATCATGTAGGCTGAGTGGACCTCAGAACCAGGTGAAAAATCCCTGACCTGGCCGGAAATCCAACACGGGCTTCAAGGTAAAAGGCAGGTACGCTACCACTACATCGCGGGGTCGACCTTCTAGTAGGTCTAGAACAAATTTGTTACCTCATTGCTCTGTCTCTCATTCTTGGCTTTGACAACAAGAAAGTGGACCGAGGTATAAGCGATACTAGCAATTCCATTCCTTATGCAGCGAATTCTTATTATGAATGGTGTGAACATGTCACTCATAGGTTGGTTGTTGCATGTGTTTCAGTGAGATTGGTGGACTGATTTGCAATAGAAAATTCTGGTTTGATGAGGAAAGCAACGGGAAATCACATTTTCAGTGACTTCTAGGCCATCCACGACAGCTGATAGCGGAGCTGTTGAGGATCCAACCAGCCTTCGGACTGAATAGTCAAACGACCATCCTGGTAGAATACACATACTAAATACCCCGTCGAATTTGGTGTTCCCTACCTGGCATTCAATCATCTTAGATTTATTCCCCAGTGACATCAGTTCAATATCTGAAATACTGATTTTCATATCATTCTCACTTCACCTGTTTTCAAGCTTCAAGATATTAGACTGCAGGCTTTCACCACAGTCTGTCATTAAGACCAAGTTGTCTACATACCCAAAATTGCATACTGCTTGCTACATATTCACCCAACAGAATTCTCGCTGTATGCAATAAACATCAAAGTTGAAAGATTACAGCCTTGTCTAAGTCCTGTAACTAGTTTGAACTAAGAAATAGCATCAATTCTCACTGCATCCCCGATTGTCAGTATCAATACCTTTTATTGCCTTAAATAATAATAATAATAATAATAATAATAATAATAATAATAATAATAATAATATCCGTGTGGGGATTTACCGGTTACCTCCATCGGGCACGTCCCATTGGAATTGGGGAATCTCGCTGGCTCTGCCGCCAGCAGAGTCAGAGGGTAGTAGGGAAATAAAATACCACCGTGAAAAATAAACTGGTCCCTTGCCAGGGTTACGGCGAAGACTGGTAAATGACCAGAAGCCAGAAAACATCTTGAGGCAACCTCTAGGGCTAACAACCCTAGTTGTAAAAGGATGGGTAGCCGTCCAAAGCAAAGTCAAGTCAAAAAGCATGATGGCACAACATTTCAAGAAACATACCCCAGGGGGTAAATCTTCGGATAAATCCCTCGTCGTGAACGCCACGGCGCACGAGTCTCGTTCGGATTCTGGGGGAGACTCGACATCATGCAAGAGACGAGTCGGAGCGTCTCGGTGTACCCCGAAGAGTCAAAAACTCAGGCCAAAATCTAAAACCTTTCTAGCAACTTTCAACATAAATTCACTTACACAAACTGCCAAGCTGAAAACCCTCACCAAAGCTCTTCACGAAAATCAGATATCCATAATGGCCCTACAGGAAACAAGGTACCCAGATGAAGAGATTTTTGAATCCGAAGGCTACCGATTTTTCAAGAGCAAAGCGCAAAGAGGAGTCCTCAATGGAGCTGTGATGCTTGGAACCGCGTTTGCTGTTAGAACCAAGATTCTTAAATCGGTTGCAAATTTCGAACCTGTGAATGACAGATTGTCTATACTCACAATTAAATGCGCGAACAAAACCTACGCCCTAGTTAACGCACATGCTCCTACAAACGATAAGAACAAATCTCATCCAGACGAAGTTGATAATTTCTGGGACCTACTGGATGAAAAATTAAACAAAATCCCCAAACACCATGTCAAGCTTCTTTTGGGTGACTTCAATGCCCAATTAGGTCGTGAACAGAAGTACAAGAAAGTTATAGGAAATTACCCTGCTCACAAAAGAACCAATCCCAAGGGCAAAAGACTGGTGTCCATCTGCGAAAATCACAACCTGCAGGTCATGTCGACCCACTTTCGCCATCTACCCAGAAAGCAAATGACTTGGCGTTCTCCCATCCAAGCTCTCGGAGAGTTCCAAATTGATCATGTTGCAATCTCCAGGAGAAACAGCCCTGAGATTATGAATGTCAAGGTAAAGAAAGGCATCAATGTGGCATCAGATCATTATGTGTCTCTTATCAAATTCAAACCAATCCCCGCAAACACAAGGAAGACAACCAAACAGATCACACGCTTCGACAATGATAAACTTCGGCAAAGGGTCGAGGAGTTCCAGGAGAAGGCTAGACAAAATGACTGTGACTTTAACAACGCCAAGAGTCTCCTTGTTGAGGCCGCCAAAGACGTTGCAGAAATCAAGAGAAGCAAAACGCATGCCTGGTGGAATGGTACCTGCGAATCAGTCCTCCAAGAAAGACTCAATGCGTGGAAACAGTACTACTCTATGAAAACAGAAAATGATTGGGAAACCTACAAAACCCAACGTGCCCAAGCAGCTAGGGTGTTCAGAACTGAGAAACGTAAATACGAAAAATCCCTCATTGAAAAGATAGAACAAAACTTTAGGAAGAATGAAAGCAGAGAGTACTACAGAGCCTTCAAACGCAAACTCGCTGGTTATAAAC
This sequence comes from Anabrus simplex, assembly GCF_040414725.1. Classification (NCBI taxonomy): domain Eukaryota; kingdom Metazoa; phylum Arthropoda; class Insecta; order Orthoptera; family Tettigoniidae; genus Anabrus; species Anabrus simplex. Next base: position 605,237,253 of record NC_090265.1, on the reverse strand, counting down.
CACCATCTCTATGCTTTGAGCGAAAGGACGGCACACTGGCGACGTCAAATGAAGAAAATTGCAGCATTCTGGCAGATTACTTCAAGAATTTACTTAATTGCTCTAAACCGCAAAGCGCCATTGAGACAAAGGAACCCTTATTCAGGTACCCAGATTCCAGACCACCCGACAGAGATGAAATCAAGCGCCACATTGCCCGTCTCAAAAATAACAAAGCGCCGGGGGAAGACTCAGTTGTAGCAGAACTATGGAAATATGCCCCAGAGGAATCACTTGATATCTTGCAAAAGCAAATAGAAGAAATTTGGAACAAGGAACCCTACCCGAAGATTGGAAAATAGCTTTGATCCATCCATTACACAAAAAAGGCAGCATGAAGAACATCAACAACTACAGAGGGATATCTTTGCTACCCGTGACTTACAAAATTCTATCACTTGCCATCCTGGAGCGTTTGGAAGTACACGTCGAACATCAAATAGGTGAATACCAAGGAGGGTTCAGAAAAGGTCGTTCAACAGCTGAACAGATCCAAAATCTCAAAACGATCATCAGATATTGTACACTAAGGTCCAAGCAGTATGCGTCTGTCTTTGTGGACTTTAAGAAAGCGTACGACTCCATTGACCGGGAAGTCCTGCTAAACATCTTAAATGAATTTGGAGTTGATTTGAAACTGCTGGCATTAATTAGAGCCACCCTGACCGATACAAAATCCAAGGTGAAGTTCCACGGATGTCTCTCGCATTCCTATGACATCAAAACAGGAGTCCGACAAGGTGGTGGGCTATCCCCGATACTCTTCAACTGTGTTCTTGAAAAGATCATCAGAACCTGGCGGGTGAGATTACAGGAAACCAACTACAGTCCATTGAGAATAAGAACCAAATCCAAGGGGATCGCAACAGACTGCTTAGCATTTGCCGATGATATTGCTGTTCTCTCAAACGACATAGAAACCGCTAGAGTTCAAGTTGAAATTTGAAAGGAAATTGCCGAACAAACTGGTTTGCAGATATCGTTTGAGAAAACAGAAGTAATGACTAACATCAAAGAGGCTCCACCAAAACTCCATACAAAATACGGGGACATCACCCGAGTAGACAAATTCAAATACCTGGGTGAGATCATCATGAAAAATGGACTGGACAAAGAAGCACTTCAGGAGCGAGTACGCAAACTGGAAATAGCCTACCAAATATCCCGCACAATCTACAACAAAAAATGCCTTTCCCAAAACACCAAGATACGTCACTATGAAACAGTTCTGAAGCCAGTAGTTCTATATTATAACCTTCCAATGTATGTCAGGATGAGATTGATGGACACATTGGAAGCTTATGTCGAGAAATGATGTCAATGAAATCTTATATCCGGTTATCACACCTCCAGATGAATTAGAAAGCAGTTGATTTGTCTAATTACGTGAACGGCATCGCTGAATTGAAGAGATCAACGGATTGATAACAAGCTCTAAACCCCGTGGTATCTTGGAAATGTTGGTAGATAGTTAATATTGTGAAACATAGGGCAGGATTATATGAATAATACGCATTCTTCAAGTAAAGTTTCCGGAATGCATGAACGGCAGTATATCTGCGACAGAATGTTACTGAGGGCCATGAAATATGTAAACAATAAATTTATATGAGAGGGCCATACCTTGTACATCTAGTCTCGCACGATCCAACGATCGAGATGAAGAAAGGAAACTGTCGATTACTAACCTAAATACGAGGCGGCAATTATTAAATAAGTTCCTTTACTAGTACAGCTGATTTGTACGAGATCGTCTTACATTATGTGTCAAATGTTTCCAATTGTCAGAAACATATGGGAGCTAGAAGCTGAGAAGAATTCTGAAAAGCAAACCGTCTCCAATTATTATGTTGTAGTAGAATCTGTTTTGTCTCTGAAGAAGTTGATACTCTCAATCTGCATCTCGGAAAGATCGGAAGCAAGAATTCATAGGGAAAAGATTGTGTTGAAAGGAGTTACTAAAGAGATATTGGCATATTATAAACATACAATATTGTAAAACAAGATATCTTGTTATTGAATGAAAAGGCAAGTGTATCGCTTGAACTGTTAAAATTGTATTAAGGTATATGACCTTGTTCTAATTGATATCTCTGAGTTTCAGGTAACATGGAACCGTCAGCAGTTATTTATTCAGATACAATGTGTGCACGTATCGACATGAACAACTAAAATAGAGGGACCTCAAAGGATCTGATCTGAAATGTGATGGACAATACTTGATAATGTTATTGAGTGAGAGCTGAACTCGGAAGGTGACACCGTCGTGGAGCAACAACCCAGGATGAGTACTTGAATATCTTATACATATTCCGCCACGTAATCGCTTACTGTAGTTGTAGAGTAGTATTTATTTTGTTGTCAATTTTGACGTGAACAATTTTAGCTTGAAAGCGACCGTTATTTGTTGGACATTGCGTTGTAATATTTATGATCGTTACGTCTAGTGTGGTGAGCCAGACTACGTTGTGATAATATGCGATAGTTGTGTAAGATTTCTTTAATGTTAGCTAGCAAGGTTTTACGAAAGTTTCTTCGACATGGATATTATTGGTACCGTAATGGTGCTATGGTAATGAACGTTAATTTTAACTTGTAGCTCAGAATACCTCGGAGGAGCTCGGTATTTTGCGACGTGCGATTATGTGGTCTTCAAAACGTTATGTGCTTGTGTGGAAATACAGTGTTTGATAATAGAAGTGTGATACTATTGTGGTGATATGGAATTAATGCGGCAACGTATTTAGTAATTTTACGTAATTGCCTGAATAGATTGTTCTTTAGTATTGTGAATTCGCTGTGCATGACGAGTTGTGCGATGTAATAAGGTGTTAGTTACGGTAGGATCTTTGAAAATATTTACGTGGATAGAGAGATGTGATGATTATAGACGTATCATTAGGATTGCGAATTTTATGATGATGTTATGTGAAGGTCCTGATGATGGTATTGACGGTAGGAACTATGTTGGTCATGCGTGAATTTTGATGTTGTCGTGATGAATAATTTATTTAGGTACGAGGCCGTATTTTAGAATAATATTATAGGATGTTGCACTCACGAACACTAGTAGTTGGTCGTCACATTTATCCTATTTAAATACAAGATTGACCAGAGCGCACGATTTTAAAGGGATGTTTAGGATCTTCGCAAGATAATCGGTAACGTAAAGATATTAAGGTCATGTCGTAAAGGAAATATGATCTTCTATGGTAAGTAAACCATTTCTTTGCTAGTTGGATTTGTAGATCATTTGAGTTGACGCCTAGTGCTAATGTAGTATTCCAGGTCAAACGTCGCAGCGGTATCCAGAGGCGCAGAATCAACGTAGTTAGACAAGGTTATCGTAGACGTTGCAATGTCTCTTGATGTTTTTTATCTAGGTGCGGTCACCGATGGACGTACGAGAGGATCGAGTCTGTCTTGTAAAGCATGATTTTGATGGATGTTACATTATGTTATGATCCTGTGTCTTTCAAACATTTCCATTGCATTTATGGTGATTTTATAAAGTTAGAATAACGGTAATTTTCAAGTTGCTAGATAGGCAGATACCGACATATAATGCGGTGATTTTTTAAAGAGAAATGACGGAATATTATGAGATATTTGGGTAGGAAATAGCATTCTGAAGTGGATGATTCTATAATTCCCAGTGATTTATTTTTGAAAAAATGCGAGATTGATGACTGAACTTTCTATGTAAGCCTTCAGCAGAGGGACACTTTGTCTCTTTTAGTTTCGAATGACGATGTTGTATTTATTTGTAACAAGAGCCTGAAGTTAGGTGTTTATTTTTCAAGTTAACAGAATATTTTCCTTCCTATTTTCATTTGTGTTGCCAATAATTTGTTTTAAATGTAGTTGATGCATTTAAAGTTATTTTAAAGTCATTAAACGGGAGATCCTTCCATAATTAAAACATTTTACGGAGTTCTCATTTAAAGTAGCGTAGGAACATTAGGTTAATTATTTAATTTAGGATAAGATTAAATGTTGGTCGATGTATCTCGTCGAATATGCCAATATCCTCAGCCTCTTAATACTCTATGGTGGAATATTCACGTAATTTAGGCAGAAATGATGATTACAGTCTACGTAAAAAGCCACGATGATAACAGTCCACTTATTTAACCTGTGTCCCAACTCGTCGGACTTGCACGTCCCTTGAGTGGAGCCTTCATGGATCTCCGACTGCATTGCTTCGCCGCGGCTTAACCCAACACTGAGATACAAAATTAAAATTTACAACATGGTCACAGGGACTGCTGTCAGGGCACATATAGGTATATAATTTTACTTGACACCCAACTGTGGGGCCAGAGTTGAATTGTTTTATTACTGAACGACTAGAGTCGAATTATTTATCGTGTGGCAGTGGACTTAAAGAAAGGAAAACTCGAAAAGACATCGGTAATCAGAGAACATTGAATCTACAACATTGTTGGTGAAGAATGTTTGAAATATTTATTTAATCATATATGTTATGAGTAATATTGGAAGGATTTGACCGTTAATTAGTACTACGATTTTACTTAGTTTCATTTTATGACATTATGGAAGGATTTTCCGTAAAGTTTCAGCTCTTGTTAATCGGGATAATGAGTCATTTAACTCGGATAGAGCAATAGGTTGTTCCGTGTCACTTATTATTGGATGTCCGTCATATTTCGGGTCAGATCCGGAGAGACCCATACGTTCATTTATTGAATCTAATTCGTGAGGTGCTAGGCAGGTATAGGTGTTGTGGAAACGCTAGATAAAGACTGTAGAGTGAGATTGAGAGTGATATATTATCAATAAAGAACGATATAGGAAATTACGATGGCGTCTCTTGCTCAAGTAAAACTATTATTGGAGGAGCTCGCTGGAAAAATGAATAAAATGCAGGAATCACAGGATATTACAGAAAAGAGAATTCAAGAGGTACGAGAATCGCAAGAAAGTACAGAAAAGAGAATTCAGGAAGCGCAAGAAAATACAGAAAAGAAAATTCAGGAGGCACAAGAAAGTACTGAGAAAAGGATTCAAGAAGTACGAGAATCGCAAGAAAGTACTGAGAAAAAGATTCAGGAGGTACGTGAGTCGCAAGAGAACACTGAGAAAAAGATTCAGGAGGCACAAGAAAATACCGAGAAGAAAATACAGGAATCACAGAGGACTACTAGAGCAGAAATTCACGAATCACACGAAAAAATGCAAGGAACTTTTGACAGAATCACCGATATGGTGCAAGAAAATATGAAGGTGATGCAAGAAGAGATTGTATCGTTAGGATCGAAAGTCGCTGAAGTACAAGGAGAAGTATTAAATTTAAAAGAAGAAGTGAATGCAGCGATGAACGAGAATAAGAGGAATTTTCAAGAAAAATTCGAAGAATTGAAGGATGATTTTAAGTCAAGCATGCAAGAGTTGCGAGTTCAAGTCGACCATGACCTTAAAGAGCTCAAGGAAGAAGTGGATGTGATGCAGGAGAAGATAAGAGTCTGATAATGGTTGGGATGAAAAACTCAAGAAGGTATCGGATGAAGTCGTTATCACCAATGAGAATATTCGGAAAGAGATAACCCAAGCAAGAGAGCAGATCAATGACAGATTCAATTTGATAACGGAAGAATCTGAAGAGAATAAAGCTTTGATGAATCAGCAAATAAAAGGATTAAAAGACGATTTAAATGCTATTCAAAAGGACGTACAGAACCTAAGAATCGAAAACGAAACAAATAGAAATTTGGTATCATCGTTGAACGACCGGCAGACGATAATTGAGGATGGAAGGAAGACTGAAGTAAACAGTCAATTTGAGATACCACAACTTTGCGTTGATATTAATGACAACGGGACAATTCATACAGGAAGTGGAACCCAGATTGTTAACATTATACGCACTTATGAGGATAGGCCTAAGAAATTTAACGGAAATATAGGATCCAGTATGACTCCTCGTGGTTTTCTAAGAGAGATTGAAGAATATTTTAGGGAAGCAAAGGTATCTGCAGAGCGTCAATTAAAGACAGTGGAGAAACACTTAGAAGGTGCACCACTCATTTGGTTTAAAGCTTTTCGCTACGTTTTTGAGGATTATGCAGGCTTTAAACAAGCTTTCTTGGATAAATTCTGGGGAATCGACGTACAGCAAGGAATCAGACTCGATCTATACTCAAAGAAATATTCTTTAACGGGACCGAGTAGGTTTGCCGAATACTTCACGATGCAATTTCATCGACTGAAGGAGCTTGATTCTCCACCTACAGAAACAGAAATGGTACGAGCAATAATCAAACAGTTCCCTGCGGATATACAGAGATTATTGACGGCGGCAAACATTCAATCAGCCGTGCAAGCGGAGTCGATACTTCGGCAAATTGACAGCACGTCAACACATACTAGTAGCCGCATAGTAAGACACGTCGATCCGACGGTAAATGTGGTAACACCAGCAGGAGATGAAGGTGTAGAAAGAAACCAGGGATACAATAGTCACGGTCAAGGAGACAGACCTAGGACGAATGAAGGCTACAGAAGAGTGGAACATAGGGACGAGAAGAGTGACAAGGCGCGCCAGAAGTGGACACCGTTTCGAAACGAAGAGCGGAGATATCCTAGGTATTACAGAAATACAAGGTGGAGTCGAAACAGAGATAAATGGCCGTACCGCAGAGATAGGTATCGAGAAAATTCAAGACAATCAGATATTCGACAGGACGAGGAGATAAACAAGGAAAGAGAGAGGTACCTTGGCGAATTAAGAAAGCAGCAGGAGTGCAAGCAATGGGAACGAGCGATATTGAATCAAGATATGAACGCTGATTGCGTGGGCGCGACTAGTCTGTTGTATCAACAAGAACAAAGAAAAGAAAGTACTGATAAAACGTTAAATCCCGCGGCCACACCATTTGACAAGAATAATCAAGGCAATGACGGGGTGAAAAAAAAAACTTCGTTTTGGAATCAGTAACAAATAATAGAATTAGTAAGTTAAATCCAAATTATGGGCAACACGAATGGGTCATAGCAGGAATCGAATCGTGGGAATTTGAACCCGAGGAATTGTTGCACGAAGATGGTCTACCTAAAGGAGTGAAATTAAAGAGAGGACTGCCCGTTATTTACGTCACAATATTGGGTATTCGAGTATTGTCATTATTGGATACTGGAGCAAGTATAAGTATCATCTCTAAACTACTATTCTCAGAGTTACAAGACAAAGCACACTTGCCTGTAATTCCGATTGCTAACATGAAAATCAAGGGCATAATTCCAGACAAGGTCACGAAATGCAAGATACAAACTTATTTGCCAATAGAAATCGGAGGAAATTTAATGGAACATCCATTTGTAGTCATGGACAAAATCCAATATAACTTAATTATTGGATCCGATTTTATCAGGGAAAACAACATAGTAATTGATTTAAAGAAAGAAGAAATAAGGATCAGATGTGACGGTGAAAGAGGACTGGACATTACAGCTAGAATAGAAAACAAGGAAACGAGCGAACTACAGAAAACCATGAACATTTCAATAAATGAAGCTGCCCATGTTGCCGAGAAGATAATGGAAAGATACGACATAGAAGATGCTGTGTGTGGACAGACAATCGACAGTGGAATAGGAGGAAATCCTGAGCAGCAAAGGATAATTGAGAATCTGCTGAAAAGGTATAGCAATGCTTTTAAGAGCCAGCCTGGAGCAATAAAGAACTTTGAGTACAAGTTATTAGTGAAAGATTGGAGGCCGTTTAAGATTAAACCGTACCCTATACCAGATAAATTCATGCCCGAGGCTAGGAAGGTAATACAGGAGATGATGGATAATGGTATAATATCTAAAGCACATACACCATTCGTTAGCCCTCTGGTAGTGGTAAGAAAAAGCAACGGATCGATTCGCGTGTGCATTGATGCGAGACAGGTCAACTCCAAATTAATTCCTGAGTATGATAAAGCCCCAGTAATAAAGGAGATAATAAGAGGATTTCGGAACAAGAGATTTTTCACGATCTTAGATTTGACTTCCTCATACTTCCACATAGTTTTGGAGAGTAAATCCAAGCTATTTACTGGTTTCATGTTTGATAATCAAACGTATATCTTTGAAAGACTCCCATTCGGCATTTCTAACTCTGCGGCTGCATTGGTACGAGCTTTAGACAGGAACTTGAAACCGGAAGTAAAAGAATTTGTAACCATTTATGTTGATGACATCGTACTGGCGACAGCAACTTTCGAGGAGCATGTAGTCAAGTTGGAACAGCTGTTAAGAAATTTAGATGAGGCTGGATTCAAAATCAATCGATCCAAGTCAAAGTTCTGCCAATCTGAAATCTTGTTTGTTGGACATGTAATTGATGGGACTGGAATAAGACCAAACCCAGTTAAGATACAGGCCATATGTAACTTTCCGAAGCCCAGAAGGATTAAGCATATCCGACAATTCTTGGGAATGACGAGATTTTTCGCTAGCCACTGTCCAAGGTATACAGAGATATTAGCTCCCCTGCAAGATTTATTGAAGACCAATAATCGTTGGCGATGGAATGAGAGTCATGATCGAGCTTTTGTTAACGCGAAGGAATTACTAGCTAACAGTATAAAACTTGGATATCCGGACTTCGATCGTGAGTTTATCATTCAATCTGATGCCTCAGCAGTTGGAGTTGGAGCTGTATTGTATCAGGAGAGTAATGGGGAGAATAATATAAACTATTTGGCCTTCGTTAGTAGGAAATTAAGAAACCATGAGCTTAAGTATACGACCACTGAGCTTGAGATGTTGGCCATTGTTTACGCATTACAACAGTGGAGGAAAATAGTGTATGGGTATCCGGTAGTTATTAGGACGGACCATAAAGCACTAACGTTCGTGTTAAAAACCACATTATCCAGCGAGAGAGTATCACGATGGGCACTTTATGCGCAGCAATTTAATTTAAGAATTGAGTTCTGTCCAGGTAAAAGTAATGTGTTGGCAGACAGTCTAAGCCGAAATCCAACAGAAGAGCCTCTGGAGGTCAATGTTATTGAAATAACTCAAGAGGATGAAGAATGCTTGGAAAGCCTAAAACGATTGCCGGAGCTGCAACTTGAGGATTCATCTCTGAAAGAGATTATTGAATATTGTCTAAGAAGGTCAGCTAATGATGGACCCGAAGATCAAATAGATGATTACGTGCTGACGAATAACATCTTATATAAGTACATAGACAAAGATCGGAAGAAATTAAGAGTGGTGGTGCCACGCAAATTAAGATGTAAACTCATATGGTACATCCATAGAATGATTGGTCATGGTGGTCTAGATAAATTAGCGGCTACAATAGGAGAGACTTTCACATGGACTGGATTCCGGAGAACCATCGGGAGAATAGTAAAAACCTGTGATATATGCCAGAGGGTGAAATACAACTCCGTATTATTGTATCAACCACCGATAGCTGTAATACCAGACCGACCTAGGGAAGTATATGCCATGGATTTGTATGGGAGTTTACCCGTAGGTAAACGTGGAAACCGTTTCGTATTGGTAGTCCTCGATGTGATGTCAAAATTTGTATCACTTCAGCCCATTAGGAAGGCCAACTCTAAGTCCATAATTAGGAGTTTAGAAAGAGTAACGATACCAAAGATGGGTAAACCAAAATGCATAATAACGGACCATGGAACACAGTTTACGTCAAACGAATTTGCGGAAGCTTTAAGGAAAATGAACATTCAACACCGATTTAGTTCAATAAGGCACCCTGAATCCAATGCAGCTGAAAGGGTTATGAAGGAAATTGCGAAGTATTGTAGGATTTTCTGCCATGAACGTCATTGGACATGGACTTCTTGTTTACCAACAATAGCCGATTGTATAAATTTTACATGGCATGAGTCTATCGGCAATATTCCAAGCGTTCTTCATATGAATGAGCAACCAAGACGTCCCTGGAACGAGATCATTGCTAGGCCAGCCGAAGAAAGTCCTAGCGTCGAAGAGAACATAAAGCAAGCTCAGGCGTGTATGAAAAGGCAGGCCGAAAAACGTCTCAAGAAGTTAAGGCATAAGAAATTTAGAGAACCTTTGGAGGTTGGAACCTATGTACTTGTAAGAAAACCAGCCGTATCTTGTCCTACGGAAAAATTCTATTCCAAGTTTGCACATTTGTATATCGGGCCGTTCAAAGTTATTGAAGCACTGGGCAATAACGCATATAAAATACAGAGTTTAGAGTCCAACAACATTGCTATTTTCAATGCTTCAAGTCTTAAACAGTACAGTTTCCCGATCGTTGAAGAGGAGGAAGTCAATATCATCGTGGAAGACGAAAGAAACGGAGATGCTTGGGATGTTTATTCGTTGACCGACGGATCAGATGACGAATGATGAAGTCCAGACAGGATTCGAAGACAGGATATGGTATAACGGTATCTCAAGACCAGAGTTAGTTTCGTTCATTTCAGACGTGATAAAAGAAGATTTCATTGAAGAAGAGAATTATGATAAGATCTGGCATGAACATGAAATTTCTCCTTTCATACGAAATTTCATTTTTGAGTAGAGGAGGAATATAACCTTCCAATGTATGTCAGGATGAGATTGATGGACACATTGGAAGCTTATGTCGAGAAATGATGTCAATGAAATCTTATATCCGGTTATCACACCTCCAGATGAATTAGAAAGCAGTTGATTTGTCTAATTACGTGAACGGCATCGCTGAATTGAAGAGATCAACGGATTGATAACAAGCTCTAAACCCCGTGGTATCTTGGAAATGTTGGTAGATAGTTAATATTGTGAAACATAGGGCAGGATTATATGAATAATACGCATTCTTCAAGTAAAGTTTCCGGAATGCATGAACGGCAGTATATCTGCGACAGAATGTTACTGAGGGCCATGAAATATGTAAACAATAAATTTATATGAGAGGGCCATACCTTGTACATCTAGTCTCGCACGATCCAACGATCGAGATGAAGAAAGGAAACTGTCGATTACTAACCTAAATACGAGGCGGCAATTATTAAATAAGTTCCTTTACTAGTACAGCTGATTTGTACGAGATCGTCTTACATTATGTGTCAAATGTTTCCAATTGTCAGAAACATATGGGAGCTAGAAGCTGAGAAGAATTCTGAAAAGCAAACCGTCTCCAATTATTATGTTGTAGTAGAATCTGTTTTGTCTCTGAAGAAGTTGATACTCTCAATCTGCATCTCGGAAAGATCGGAAGCAAGAATTCATAGGGAAAAGATTGTGTTGAAAGGAGTTACTAAAGAGATATTGGCATATTATAAACATACAATATTGTAAAACAAGATATCTTGTTATTGAATGAAAAGGCAAGTGTATCGCTTGAACTGTTAAAATTGTATTAAGGTATATGACCTTGTTCTAATTGATATCTCTGAGTTTCAGGTAACATGGAACCGTCAGCAGTTATTTATTCAGATACAATGTGTGCACGTATCGACATGAACAACTAAAATAGAGGGACCTCAAAGGATCTGATCTGAAATGTGATGGACAATACTTGATAATGTTATTGAGTGAGAGCTGAACTCGGAAGGTGACACCGTCGTGGAGCAACAACCCAGGATGAGTACTTGAATATCTTATACATATTCCGCCACGTAATCGCTTACTGTAGTTGTAGAGTAGTATTTATTTTGTTGTCAATTTTGACGTGAACAATTTTAGCTTGAAAGCGACCGTTATTTGTTGGACATTGCGTTGTAATATTTATGATCGTTACGTCTAGTGTGGTGAGCCAGACTACGTTGTGATAATATGCGATAGTTGTGTAAGATTTCTTTAATGTTAGCTAGCAAGGTTTTACGAAAGTTTCTTCGACATGGATATTATTGGTACCGTAATGGTGCTATGGTAATGAACGTTAATTTTAACTTGTAGCTCAGAATACCTCGGAGGAGCTCGGTATTTTGCGACGTGCGATTATGTGGTCTTCAAAACGTTATGTGCTTGTGTGGAAATACAGTGTTTGATAATAGAAGTGTGATACTATTGTGGTGATATGGAATTAATGCGGCAACGTATTTAGTAATTTTACGTAATTGCCTGAATAGATTGTTCTTTAGTATTGTGAATTCGCTGTGCATGACGAGTTGTGCGATGTAATAAGGTGTTAGTTACGGTAGGATCTTTGAAAATATTTACGTGGATAGAGAGATGTGATGATTATAGACGTATCATTAGGATTGCGAATTTTATGATGATGTTATGTGAAGGTCCTGATGATGGTATTGACGGTAGGAACTATGTTGGTCATGCGTGAATTTTGATGTTGTCGTGATGAATAATTTATTTAGGTACGAGGCCGTATTTTAGAATAATATTATAGGATGTTGCACTCACGAACACTAGTAGTTGGTCGTCACATTTATCCTATTTAAATACAAGATTGACCAGAGCGCACGATTTTAAAGGGATGTTTAGGATCTTCGCAAGATAATCGGTAACGTAAAGATATTAAGGTCATGTCGTAAAGGAAATATGATCTTCTATGGTAAGTAAACCATTTCTTTGCTAGTTGGATTTGTAGATCATTTGAGTTGACGCCTAGTGCTAATGTAGTATTCCAGGTCAAACGTCGCAGCGGTATCCAGAGGCGCAGAATCAACGTAGTTAGACAAGGTTATCGTAGACGTTGCAATGTCTCTTGATGTTTTTTATCTAGGTGCGGTCACCGATGGACGTACGAGAGGATCGAGTCTGTCTTGTAAAGCATGATTTTGATGGATGTTACATTATGTTATGATCCTGTGTCTTTCAAACATTTCCATTGCATTTATGGTGATTTTATAAAGTTAGAATAACGGTAATTTTCAAGTTGCTAGATAGGCAGATACCGACATATAATGCGGTGATTTTTTAAAGAGAAATGACGGAATATTATGAGATATTTGGGTAGGAAATAGCATTCTGAAGTGGATGATTCTATAATTCCCAGTGATTTATTTTTGAAAAAATGCGAGATTGATGACTGAACTTTCTATGTAAGCCTTCAGCAGAGGGACACTTTGTCTCTTTTAGTTTCGAATGACGATGTTGTATTTATTTGTAACAAGAGCCTGAAGTTAGGTGTTTATTTTTCAAGTTAACAGAATATTTTCCTTCCTATTTTCATTTGTGTTGCCAATAATTTGTTTTAAATGTAGTTGATGCATTTAAAGTTATTTTAAAGTCATTAAACGGGAGATCCTTCCATAATTAAAACATTTTACGGAGTTCTCATTTAAAGTAGCGTAGGAACATTAGGTTAATTATTTAATTTAGGATAAGATTAAATGTTGGTCGATGTATCTCGTCGAATATGCCAATATCCTCAGCCTCTTAATACTCTATGGTGGAATATTCACGTAATTTAGGCAGAAATGATGATTACAGTCTACGTAAAAAGCCACGATGATAACAGTCCACTTATTTAACCTGTGTCCCAACTCGTCGGACTTGCACGTCCCTTGAGTGGAGCCTTCATGGATCTCCGACTGCATTGCTTCGCCGCGGCTTAACCCAACACTGAGATACAAAATTAAAATTTACAACATGGTCACAGGGACTGCTGTCAGGGCACAATATGCAGCCGAAACCCTGTCTTTAAATGCCAACAAAGGACTCCTTGAAGAACTGGAGAAAAGAGAACGCAAAATTGTGAGAGGAATCTTGGGATCAAAGTACAGAAATGGAATCCATCAAAAGAGATCCAACAAGGAAATCTACAGCAAAATAGAGAAAATTACCGACACAATCAGAAAAAGACGGGCACGATTTTACGGTCATCTGAAAAGAATGGACGGAAGAAAGTTAAGTAAAGAAATCTTTCACTTTTTTCATTCAAACCCCAAAACCACTATTCTCTGGTTTAGAAATACAAAATAAGGCCTGCAAATGCTCCATATCTCAGCTGAAGACGCCCTTAACAGAGATCTCTTCCGCAAGAAAATATTGACGAACGGGCTAAACCGAGACGAGCAACCGAAGAGAAGACACGGTGCCCCTTGGACAGAGGAGCGTAAGCAGGCCCACTCACAAAGAATGAGGGAAATTTGGGCTCTGAAGAAGGAGGCCAAGTTCAGTGTCAAATGCAAGACTTAACGTGGTCCTTGATGGCCCCAGCGAATTATATATATACCGGGTGGTACAGCTGCCCCTATTCACGCAGTTTTATGCAACCCGCAGATTATAGCCGAACCTAAAAATATTGACCTTTACTACTCACTACAATGTCTGCTCTTACAACGCTTTCCATAATTCGTTTATTCGTGTCAAGCAAATCAGCATTAATGATAAAATACCGATTGATGGTAAAGAATCGTGAAAATTATGTGTCGCAGAAACGTCCTGTACAGAGAATATTATTGGTGAATGACTAGAAGTAGCATCAACACAACAGCGCTAAACAGCAACCCGTGATAGCCGAGCTTGCTAAAAGTTAGAGGAGAGTACCGGTGTTCGTTAGTAGGCGGTTCGAGTCCTGTGTACGACGAATATTTTTATTGCGTTGTTGATGTTCGTGAGAGTCGTGTTGTTGACGACAAATCTAAATCATGATCAGTTCTCATATTGCGGGTACTCAGCTATGTTTGTTTTTTAAGGAGCTCTTAAAAGAGCTATTTGCAATAAAGTGAGATTGTACCGACAGCGGTGCGATGGGCTTATGCATGGCCATTCGATTAATGAAGCAAATGTTCAAAATGACCATCTGCTTCGTTAATGCACATCTGAGCACGGTGGAGGAGAGACATTCTTGCTTGCTGCAACATATGTGGTGGAATCTGCCTGCAGGCTTCCGTGATGAGCCGCCGTAAGTGATTCGGGCTCTCAGGCTCCTGCTCATAGACTCTTTCCTTTAAATAACCCCAGAGGAAAAAGTCGAGTGGAGTAAGGTCAGGTGATCTAGCCGGCCATGTGACCGGACCCTCTCGTCCAATCCATCGTCCAGGATATGTCCTATGCAAGTGGTTCCGTACTGCCAACGACCAGTGTGGGGGAGCTCCATCCTGCTGGAACCACATCCGTAACCGTGTCATAAGGGGCACATCCTCCAATAAGAGTGGGAGGTACTCACGAAGAAACTCTAGATAGCGTCGTCCCGTGAGGTTTCCTTCGAAGAAAAATGGTCCAATTATCTTGTCACCTAGTATCCCGTACCACACGTTGACGCCCCATTGTACCTGAAATCGAGCTCCCCTGATCCAGTGAGGATTTTCAACGCTCCAGTAATGGAAGTTGTGACGATTAACAGTTCCGTTGTTGTGAAATCTGGATTCATCACTAAAGAGAATGTCCATTAAGAAATTCGCATCAGCTTCAACTCTTTGTAATATCCATTGCGAAAATTATATCCGTTTTGGAAAGTCATCTCCGTGAAGTTCCTGGTGCAGCTGTTGATGGAAAGGGTGGAATTTATGGCGGTGCAATATTCGCAGTACAGATACATGACTGAGGTTCAGTTCATTTCCTATGGCCCGTGAGCTTGTGTGCGGGTTGTATGCAATTGCATTTTGAACAGCTTCGTCGTTATTTGCAGACGTCACTGGAGCATCCCGAACGGGGGGCAATGTATGAAATGACCCCGTTGCACGCAACCGTCTTTCAACACGTCGAAATGTATGTGCAGTTGGCAGCCTTCGTCCAGGAAATCGTTCTTGATACAAGCGTCTGGCTTCCCGTGAATTTTGCCTTGCTTCTTCATAAAGTAGTACCATATTCACATAATCATCCCGTGAATACATAATGTTTGCTTTTGTGCTAACCGTACAGTAAGTGCTCACACGTTGCTGCTAGGATTACGATATGCTGTTTCATGTGCCCTACGTATAAAGTGTAGACCGCTGTTAGTTGGTCTTCGAGTCGAACGTGCGCAGTTGCTTGGTTGAATGGGTGGGTCAGAATGTTGACAACACGTGCACTGCGCTTCATTCCCTGTAGTCGTTTGCCATATGGAAGTCGCATCTTATTATTCCTTTCGTATGTATGCTTTCTTTGTAAAGGTGGCAAATTACTTTTGAGACTTAAGAACGTTAAATATTTATTAACGAATGGCCTTACAAGTATAATATAAAAATAAAATTGAAAAGCTCGTAACTAGATTCGAACTCTAAATGCCTGCTAACATATCGTATGCTCGCTGCGATTGGTGCCATGTAGCCACTGCAGGCGACAAAGAATTGGTCTCGTAGCTCTATACTAATGGAATTACCTAGGCTATCGCTTCGATACTGATTGTTGATGTTAAAAGTTCTGAACTCGAATGTGCAAACACCACAGTGAACTAAAGAATCGCGTCTCTCTTACGCCCAGATAGTTGCAACCATTTTCTACGCGTTACTTGGTTGAATGAGTCCAGCGTTATGTTTCAGATGGTATTCACAATCGGTGCGTATGGCGATATTTATGATACCTGTTTATTATAACTTCCGTAGAAGAATATCGGAGACTTCAGAAAGGTCTTCGTAAACGATGCCTAGGCGAATACGAAATGACATTAAAAAATGCATGACTCAAGAATGGTTGGAATCCTTCCTGCTTCAAGTAACCTATCGAGGTACGTCTTCCATACGTAATTCCGCGCAGCTATTTGCAACGTACAAGCGCCATTCTTGTAATTCTGTATTCACGAGGAGAGCGGAAGTTCCCGCTTCGAAAAGTTACTGATGAGTTACAGTCTTATGGTCCCGTTTTATCCCTATTTTTATCACTCTAACGGTAGTAATTACATGGCGTAAGCTATCACATCTGCTGTACAGCATTTGCGTGCCACAGATTATAAACTACAGTGCAAAACACGTTTCTATCAATTTCGATGTGATGAGCCTGTACAAAATGGTGGTGCATTGACATGTCTGTAATTGGTCTTACCTATCACGTTTTCTATGATACCACGACCGCCCTTTCTATCAAACTAGCGAATGTACCCGTGCTTCGCTACGGTATTCTACATTGTATTCGAATATCGAAGTAAATAGTGTACATGCAGTAAATAAGATAGTTTTAAAATTGCATGTCTCTTAGCGTTATCCGAGAAAGAGCATGGGGAGGTCCCCGTACGTTTCCAATGTAAAGTGTTTGTTACGGATTTGTGATATAACGGCAGGCTCACTTGCCTACTGGCATTCACAATCAGGTTGGGAAGTTTACATTATAATTGCAGGCCCCATTGCCTACTATGCGGACAGAATCGATTTGGGGAGTTTTCGTTAAAATGGCAGCCCCCTTTCCTACCTCCAGACAGATTACAGTTTTTATTATAATGGCAGGCAATTACCCTACTATCACTCGAAATTGAGTTGTGCAGTTATCATTATAATGACAGGCCCCTTTTCCTACTGCCAGCCAGCGTACTGCCAGTCACACCAAGTTGGTGAGTTTCCATCAAAATAGCAGGCCACTATGCCTAATGCCAGTCACATTTTAGATGAGTACATTTCTTTATAATGGCGGGCACCCTTGCCTACTGCCAAACACAATCGGGTAGGGGAGTTTTAAACAAAACTGCATGCTCACTTACCTTCTGCAAGTCAAATCGAGAAGGGAACTATTCATTACAATTGTAGGCCTTCCTTACTAATGACAGTTACACAGGAGTTGGAGAAGGAACCCTTTCCTACTGCCAGTCAAAGTCGGTGTGGGGAGTACTGATTACAATAGCAGACCGACCCTTTCTCGATCGCTAAATCGACATCAGTGAATATATATAGATCGACATACGAAAGTATATGCGTGTTTACAATATTGAAGACCTTCATTTACAGATTAACTGCTACTAAACGTACGTCATATCGACAAAGGATTATACCATAAGACACGCCGGATTTAGTGGCCTAAATGGCTGGTCCAATGATATGTCATCTATTCTTGGGTCATATTTAGAAACGTGGAACAGGGTAAAGGTTTTGTAAGATCATCTCACATTACATTACTTTTCGGATAATAATGTGACAGCTACATACGTAGCATTTGGCTCACAAATGGCTACTGAGTGGGCCAATTTTCGTGAAGAGTTTGATGATTCTGTATTTCATATAAGTAATTGAAAGTATGAATAATGCATGTGAAAATTCCAAATTGACTTAACATCGATTAATAGAGAAAAATCAAACGTAAAAGGGATACAGATACGGCATAAAGTCATAAGACCAAGGTTGTAGATCATTCCAAATTGAACGGAGATTGTGCAATCCGTTACGTGATAGGAATTTCCGAAGGTCTGCACCATCATTAAAATTGCCTGCATATTTCGATATTCTTCGGGGATAAAAAATGAAAAATTTAATGATATAGGATTTTTCATTCGTTACAGGCTAAAACGTATAATTTTGTCAAATTTCAATTATCTTCTTATTCTTCTGGCAGATTATGCCACAATGTGGATTTTGGGCGAGGCGGGTAAAAATTAGGACTTTCAGGAAACTAAACCAAAAATTATGCAGATGGTCAATATTACCCCTTAAACGGAAAGCTGTACGAAAATTTCGCCAAAATAGTCAGTGTAGAGGTACACAGTCGTTACGATTTGATTTATATAGATAAGGAATCTGCTCCATGTAAAACACCTTTTGGGCTATGTCCGCTGGACTTAACCTGCAAAAGTGACCATTCATGATATCTCCCTTATTAATCCTCCTGACGAAAAAATGCACATGAAAAAAAAAGGTTTAGAGGTGGAATTCCATCAGGTTTGGTCGATTTCCAGTCAGGTTGGTCTTGTTCTGTATATATTGTGGAAGAGTAAAATCACCATTTCGGTTCCTTATAAACCGCCAGTCCATTCCGGAACATGAAATGTTATTTACGTTTAAAACCTACCTTTGGACAGGTGGATGCTAAATATAAATTTTGTTTCGAATGTCTTCAGTAGTTTTCAAGTTGTAAGGAATACGCTTTACACGCACCCGCTCGTGAGTTAAGTCCGATGGGACTTGTACAGAAAAACGGTCCTTTAATGATATCTCCCTTATTGATCCTCGTATCGAAATGATGCACATGAGAAAAAAAGGTTTAGACATTAATTTCTACCAAGGTAGGTAGACTTCCATAAACTTTTGTTGTGTATATTTTTTGGAAGTGCAAAATCACTGTTTCGGTTTCGTATAAACCCCCAGTTAGTTCAGGGATTTAGAAACAATATTTGCCCTGAAACCTATCAAGGACAGGTGTATTCTAAATACGAATCTTGGTGGAAATGCATCCAGTAGTTTCTAGCATTCACGTACATACGGCGTAATTAAGGAAGAAAATAATACAGTTAAGAATGTTGAAACTAATAGAAAATGGATTATAAATGAGGACAGTCGGATAACGACAAATAAATAAATGCCGTGAGTTATGGATATAATAAAGCGCTAACAGAGGAGAAATTTAGGTTCAGTGATTCTTAGGTAAACAAATATGAAGATGACTAATGGTGTTATTACTTAATCTATTCGAGGGCGGTTATAACCTCCAACGATATTCCGCCAATATCCCGCAGATGAGCCGATTGATGCCTCTCTTGCCATCTACCCAAGGAACAACCACGAATTTAAAAGCATGATGAGGAAAATGGCAATACGTTACTTCCCTACTGGCATGCAGTCAGAGACGTTGCCATGGTAACCTGTAGGTTCGTTGTCGGTCTGTCGGTCACTAAATGCAGAGCATGATACCAGCAGAAAATTGTAAATTTCTCCGTCATGTGAAGAGTAAGGTAAATTATGAACATAACGAAAGTTGTTTATAATGAAGAGACGTTTCACGTACGGTAAACGAAGTTTACAGAAAATCAATAGTATAAGAGAAAATAGAGGAAAACCACTGTGGTTTTCCTATAAACACCCCGTCTATTCAAAGATTTTAAAATTATATGCATATCGGAACCTTTCCTGGGATGAGTATACTCTAAATATGAAGTTTGGCTGAGATCTATCCAGCCGTTTCGACGTGATGGTGGGAAAACCACTCTGGTTTTCCTATAAACCCCCCGTCTATTCAAGGATTTTAAAATGATATGCATATCTAAACCTTCCCCGGGATTAGTATACTCTAAATACAATGTTTGGTTGAGATCCATCCAGCCGTTTCGACGTGATGGTGGAAAAACCATTCTGATTTTCCTATAAACCCCCCATATACTCAAATATTTTAAAATGATATGCATATGGAAAACTTCCCCGCGATGAGTATCCTCTAAATATGAAGTTTGGTTGAGATCTATCCAGCCGTTTCGACGTGATGGTGGGAAAACCACTCTGGTTTTCCTATAAACCCCCCGTCTATTCAAGGATTTTAAAATGATATGCATATCTAAACCTTCCCCGGGATTAGTATACTCTAAATACAATGTTTGGTTGAGATCCATCCAGCCGTTTCGACGTGATGGTGGAAAAACCATTCTGATTTTCCTATAAACCCCCCATATATTCAAATATTTTAAAATGATATGCATATGGAAAACTTCCCCGCGATGAGTATCCTCTAAATATGAAGTTTGGTTGAGATCTATCCAGCCGTTTCGACGTGATGGTGGAAAAACCATTCTGGTTTTCCTATAAACCCCCTGTCTATTCAAGGATTTTAAAATGATATGCATATCAAAACCTTCTCCGGGATGAGTATACCCTAAATATGAAGTTTGGTTGAGATCTATCCAGCCGTTTCGACGTGATGGTGGAACAGACAAACAGACAGACAAACAGAAACAATTTTATTTATATAGATTTTTACACTCGTTCTTCACCCCCTTTCCATCCCCCCCAAAGGAGTCCTATGAGTGCCTTACACAACAGTATATTTTTTTCCCAGATATTAAGTCTTATTTGTACCTATTTTGGTTGACAGCTATGCCCAAACGTACATGCATAATCTCACTGCTCTAGAATCCTGGAGCTGACGTTGCCATGGTTACGGCAGTTCATTTCTTTATCCGATTCCTAGAGCAGGGGTAGTGTGGTGCCAATATCTCCGTAACGGTTGGTTTTAGGGCCTTAAAACATGGTTTTCGGGCCCGTAGGGCTTACCGAGTTTTGTTCTTTGCGTCAAGAGGATTAAATTGAGCTTTGTCTCGTCCTTATACGACAAATTCGATATTTTGCCTATAATAGTATAAGAGAAAATGGAGGAAATCCGTTTTTTCTATAAAACCCCCGTCTTTTCAAAGATTTTAAAATGATATGCATATCGAAACCTTCCCCGGGGTCAGTATACTCTAAATATGAAGTTTGGTTGAGATCTATCCAGCCGTTTCGACGTGATGGTGGAACAGACAAACAGACAGACAAACAGACAAACAGAAACAATTTTATTTATATAGATGACGGATAAGCATGAGCACGTTGAAAAGTGCAGACTTCCACTTCGAGATTCATATCTCCTAAACGGTTTATGATATTAAGAAACGGTTTGCGCCATCAGACGCCTCATTTATTGCTCTAAATGTTTGTTGCTAAACCATATCCTCGTATGTCCCATATTAAGGGGGTAAATTGAGTTCAAATTTTAAATAGGGTGAAATTTGGGTGCATTATTAACATTTTACATTACATTTTGCCTACTTATGTATAAGCTAGAATCATGAAATTTGGTACACATATGTCCCTTAATCGTGCCAATGTGCGCACCTAACGTGATGATCCTATCATTCTTATAAGTGTGTCAAACAATGAAATATACTTGTAAAAATCACCAAATTTACGAACAATCCAGAAATACGGCCAAATTTAACGTATAAGGGAGAGAGATACGACAAAATGTCACAGGACCAAAGTTGTAGATCACTCCGAATTGAAGGGACATTGTGCCATCCGTTTTGTGATACGACTTACCGTTTAGCCAAAAAATAGCTCAAAAGGAATGTCTGCACAGTCATTAAAATTGCCTCCATATTTCGATATCTTTAGGGGTAAAAAGTGAAAAATTTGAACATCTTGGAATTTTCCCGTCGGTTAGGGACCAAAAGCTATAATTTCACCAAATTTCAATTGTCTACCTCGTCTGGCAGGTTGTGCCGCCATCTTGATTTGGGGGGATAGGGGATAAAAATGAGGAAATTCCCGAAAATTTTTAAGCCCACGAAACCTATAGGTTATCGTTTTGGATATACTATACGACTGTGTTCTTATGCTGAGCCCAAAATTTGAGCCCCCCCAGCGTGCCCCCTTCAGGGAATTTTGAGAATTTCCGATTTTTCTAGGGATCCTGGGGTCATCAGTTTCCCCCGTACCAAGTTTCAAATTTCTGAGATTTCTGGAAGTGCCTCATTAATTCACGTCTTTTTTCATTTTTAAATATTTATATATACATCGCTCCAGCCCGACTTGCTTTTATATATATAGATGACGGATAAGCATGAGCACGTTGAAAAGTGCAGACTTCCACTTCGAGATTCATATCTCCTAAACGGTTTATGATATTAAGAAACGGTTTGCGCCATCAGACGCGTCATTTATTGCTCTAAATGTTTGTTGCTAAACCATATCCTCGTATGTCCCATATTAAGGGGGTAAATTGAGTTCAAAATTTAAATAGGGTGAAATTTGGGTGCATTATTAACATTTTACATTACATTTTGCCTACTTATGTATAAGCTAGAATCATGAAATTTGGTACACATATGTCCCTTAATCGTGCCAATGTGCGCACCTAACGTGATGATCCTATCATTCTTATAAGTGTGTCAAACAATGAAATATACTTGTAAAAATCACCAAATTTACGAACAATCCAGAAATACGGCCAAATTTAACGTATAAGGGAGAGAGATACGACAAAATGTCACAGGACCAAAGTTGTAGATCACTCCGAATTGAAGGGACATTGTGCCATCCGTTTTGTGATACGACTTACCGTTTAGCCAAAAAATAGCTCAAAAGGAATGTCTGCACAGTCATTAAAATTGCCTCCATATTTCGATATCTTTAGGGGTAAAAAGTGAAAAATTTGAACATCTTGGAATTTTCCCGTCGGTTAGGGACCAAAAGCTATAATTTCACCAAATTTCAATTGTCTACCTCGTCTGGCAGGTTGTGCCGCCATCTTGATTTGGGGGGATAGGGGATAAAAATGAGGAAATTCCCGAAAATTTTTAAGCCCACGAAACCTATAGGTTATCGTTTTGGATATACTATACGACTGTGTTCTTATGCTGAGCCCAAAATTTGAGCCCCCCCAGCGTGCCCCCTTCAGGGAATTTTGAGAATTTCCGATTTTTCTAGGGATCCTGGGGTCATCAGTTTCCCCCGTACCAAGTTTCAAATTTCTGAGATTTCTGGAAGTGCCTCATTAATTCACGTCTTTTTTCATTTTTAAATATTTATATATACATCGCTCCAGCCCGACTTGCTTTTATATATATAGATGACGGATAAGCATGAGCACGTTGAAAAGTGCAGACTTCCACTTCGAGATTCATATCTCCTAAACGGTTTATGATATTAAGAAACGGTTTGCGCCATCAGACGCGTCATTTATTGCTCTAAATGTTTGTTGCTAAACCATATCCTCGTATGTCCCATATTAAGGGGGTAAATTGAGTTCAAAATTTAAATAGGGTGAAATTTGGGTGCATTATTAACATTTTACATTACATTTTGCCTACTTATGTATAAGCTAGAATCATGAAATTTGGTACACATATGTCCCTTAATCGTGCCAATGTGCGCACCTAACGTGATGATCCTATCATTCTTATAAGTGTGTCAAACAATGAAATATACTTGTAAAAATCACCAAATTTACGAACAATCCAGAAATACGGCCAAATTTAACGTATAAGGGAGAGAGATACGACAAAATGTCACAGGACCAAAGTTGTAGATCACTCCGAATTGAAGGGACATTGTGCCATCCGTTTTGTGATACGACTTACCGTTTAGCCAAAAAATAGCTCAAAAGGAATGTCTGCACAGTCATTAAAATTGCCTCCATATTTCGATATCTTTAGGGGTAAAAAGTGAAAAATTTGAACATCTTGGAATTTTCCCGTCGGTTAGGGACCAAAAGCTATAATTTCACCAAATTTCAATTGTCTACCTCGTCTGGCAGGTTGTGCCGCCATCTTGATTTGGGGGGATAGGGGATAAAAATGAGGAAATTCCCGAAAATTTTTAAGCCCACGAAACCTATAGGTTATCGTTTTGGATATACTATACGACTGTGTTCTTATGCTGAGCCCAAAATTTGAGCCCCCCCAGCGTGCCCCCTTCAGGGAATTTTGAGAATTTCCGATTTTTCTAGGGATCCTCGGGTCATCAGTTTCCCCCGTACCAAGTTTCAAATTTCTGAGATTTCTGGAAGTGCCTCATCAATTCACGTCTTTTTTCATTTTTAAATATTTATATATACATCGCTCCAGCCCGACTTGCTTTTATATATATAGAAGAAAATGGCCTCTTGGACCAATTAGGTGCGCAATTCTCTACCGACAGCTATAGGCGTGTTTATGGTTTGTACAGTATAGTAACATTTCGTAAAAATTAGTAGAGTATTGGACACCGCTCTACATAAAATGGTACAGTGTTTTTGAGATGGACCTCACTTACTGCCTCTTGTACCATTTTTCCATTGTGCGGAGAAGTCTCCATCGGGTTAACTGCACATAACATTGCTGTAAGGTGTTGCGCAAGATGGGACTAAGAGGCATTTACGTCCTAGCTGGTTGCATATATTCGGGAAAAAATAGGGCAGCTGTACCACCCGGTATAATAATAATAATAATAATAATAATAATAATAATAATAATAATAATAATAATAATAATAATAATAGTAACTAAAGCCAGAAAGTCTCTATACTACGTAATGCATGTTCACCACAAAACATGGAGAAGTGGAAGAGATAGGGAAAAAGGAAAGGAATATTTTGACAAAAAAATTGGGGACCACCCAAAACAGAAACATGAGAGTTTAGATACAGAAAAACCGAAGATTTCTCTCCATAAGAGCGAAGAAAGCGAAAAGTTGTCGGATACAATCAGGAGGAGGAGAGAGAAATGTTTGGCCGTATGAGGATGGACGACAAAAAGACTCACCAAATAAATTGTTTAACGTGTTTACAGGAGTAAGAATGTACGACTCCATGGATAAATGGTTAGCGTTCTGGCCTTTGGTCCGGGTGGGTCATGGGTTCGTTCAATTCCCAGCCGGGTCGGGAATTTTAACCTTAATTAGTTAATTCGTCTGGCTCGCGGGCTGTGTCTGTGTGTATGTGTATGTGTGTGTGTGTGTGCGTGTGTGTGTGTGTGCGTGTGTGTGTGTGCGTGTGTGTGTGTGTGTGTGTGTGTGTGTGTGTGTGTGTGTCGTCTTCATCATTAGAAATTTTCTCAGGTAGGGCTCCATCATCACATACATGCTGGTCGCCTTGCACCAGGACTCTCCTAAGGCCATACGTCATTGTTGTTTTAGGAGTAAGAATGGCATTCAGTGGGCTCAAGGGTTAAAGAAAGACATGGAAGAAATGGGAACAACGGAAAAGCGGATGAACAACAACTTGAAAGAATTAAGAACCATTGGCTAGCAAGAAAAGATGTGGGAATTAAATAACGCAAATAAGTAAAACGGATTACTTCGATGACCAGATTCGAAATAATAATAATAATAATAATAATAATAATAATAATAATAATAATATAATAATATAATAATATAATAATATAATAATAATAATAATAATAATAATAATAATAATAATAATAATAATAATAATAATAATAATAATCGGTCTTGATTCTCAGCGACATGTACATTTCATTAGCCTAGCTCCCCATATCCCCAGCTGCGTTCCCGCCTGGCGTTGATTTTGTTACTGTTCTATAATTTTCTGAATTGGCGCTGACCTTTATTATTATTATTATTATTATTATTATTATTATTATTATTATTATTATTATTATTATTATTATTATTATTATTATTATTATTGAAAGCTTTCTTTCATCTGCATGTGTTCGTGGAAATTGTGAGGTAGATCACCCTCCCTCCCCACCCTTGTGAATCGTGACTACTTGAAACCGTAAATATTGGCTGTTGAACTGACAACATGGGGAATTGTCACCTTTAAATGGCCCATTTGAGGAGGAAAGAGGTACGAAGTAGGTGTTGCCAAATGAAGTGAATGTGCCTTGTGCGCGCGCCTTTAGCCACATATATTGTCATTTCCATGAAGCCCCTTGCGGCTGAGGGGCTGGGACAGGTCGGAGCCGATTCCGGAAATTACAGCACAGTAACAAAATCAACGACAGGCGGGGACACAGCTGGGGATATGGGGAGCTGGGCTAATGAAATTTACATGACGCTGAGAATCAGGATGGCTTCGTCTCGCAGCAGGAGGCATGTCCAGTGTCTTCAGACTACTCATAGACTATGCTACCATCAGCACAATGGGGATAAAAGATAGAGCGGCAATAAGTCTCTCTGATTGTGATTAATGAACACGATATTGTGATCCATATAACTAAAGCTTTACTGACTAACGTCTTCCTCTTCTGTTGAATTGTAATTAATGTACTTTTGACCCCAAATTTGTTGATTAGCGATTTAAGTCCCGCCTTACTTAACGGAGGTAGGCTGGCAAACTTCTCAGAAGGCCAATCTTGGACAAAGAACTTTCATTACTTTTAAGCACATTAATTAATAAAAAGGTCTAGCTCCTTGGCTGAATATTCAACGTACTGGTTTTCGGCTCAGAGGGCTCAGGTTCGATTCCTGGCCAACTCGGGTATTTATCTATGTCTGATTAATTCCTCTTGCTCGAGGGTTGGGTATTTGTGCTCGTCTTAATACACATCTTATTTATATACACCACAAATCACTGCAGAGACACGCAGTAATGAATACATCCCTCCACTTAAGGTCTGACATCACAGGGCGAGTTGGCCGTGCGGTTAGGGGCGCGCGGCTGTGAGCTTGCATCCGGAGATAGTAGGTTCGAATCTCACTGTCGGCAGCCCTGAAGGTGGTTTTCCGTGGTTTCCCATTTTTACACCAGGCACATGCTGGGGATGTACCTTAAATTAAGGCCACGGCCGCTTCCTTCCAACTCCTAGGCCTTTCCTATCCCATCGTCGCCGTAAGACCTATCTGTGCCGGTGCGACGTAAAGCCCATAGCAAAAAAAAAAGAAAACAAACAACAACAACAAACAAACAAACAAACAAACAAAGGGAGTTGACGTCAGGGTTTGTCGTAATGCAGGCTGATAACTTCCTGGCTCTCTGTGACCTTTTACAAGTTCATATTTTTCGTTTGTTTGCATTATTGCTGTTCGTCAATTGATTAATCTACCACCCACGGTTAAGGTTTCCGATGCATATAATACTTCGGGTTTGATCACTGTATTGTAATGCTTTAGGTTTGATCTTTGTTATTGAATTCCCGGTGATTCGGTAGGCTTTTTGTCGATTCTCTCTTTGTTTGATTCACGATTTAATTCAGACGATTCAATGACTTCCCGTAGGTGTTTAAAATTGAGAAATTTTATCGAATTTAATTACCAAGTGTTGTTCATATACATGGTTCCTTCCGTGTACTGAGTTTTCTCGTACGAGATTTGAAGTACTCTTCTGATGTAAATTTCATGGAGTTTTTCATCTGAATGAATTGCTTATTGCCTATGATTGGAAAGAATTGCAAAGGTATCTGCAAAGACAAGACACCACTTGAATTCTATCGTTGAGTAGTCTGCTGCCAAGAGCCACTTCTTTAATTTTCTTTTCCCCGGTTCTGATTTTTAAAAGTAAAAGGTTGAATAAGAGAGGGGATAGTTCATCCATCTCCTTGTCGGTCTCCTGTGTTAATAGTAAAAGGCTCAGATACTGTATATAACCTAGGAATTTAATTTTCGAAGTTGTGTCAGTTAATGTTTGTCTGAACAGTTCTCTTATTTTTCTATCTTCTTCGAATTATTCTAGTATACTGAGAAGTGTGTGTCTGTCTATAGTCATACGCCTTTCTGAAGTCTACAAAAGTTATCAATATTTGTCAGGTTTTACGCTTATGTAAGATAGTTTTGAGATTCAGAATTCGTTCTGCACAGGATCTGTCCTTTCTGAAACCTACCTAACATTCACGTATTAAATTATGTTTCTTTCAAGTCTTGCAAATAGGACTTTGGAGATAATTTTGTAAGTAACTGGTATTAATGAAATCTCTCTGTATTTATGGATGTCGATTTTATCTCCTTTCTTGTTCATTGGATGGAATAGTACACATTCCAGTCCTCAGGGATATCTTACGTAATCCAGATATTATCAATAATTTTATGGCTTGTTTGCACTAGGCTTTTAACCTCCTATGTTCAACAATTCGGCAGTTATACCACCGCACCCTGATGATTAGTTAATTTTAAGATCGCAGATTACTTGACTACTTCTTCCAATGTTTGATATACTGAATCTAGATTGGGAGTGGATTTTTCAATGAGGTGTTGATCTATGGGCGATTAACAGTTTTAAAGTTCCTTGAAGTAGTTTGATAGGAGTTTATAGTTCTCTTCACTATTCGTTTCTAGAGATCCATCCGGACGTTTGAAGCAAATACTAGATGCCTGATAATTTCATAATTCTTCTCTGAATGTTTTATAGAACTTCCCCATATTGGTTTTTGTAAAATCTTGTTCAGTTTCCGCCAGTCAGTAGTGATCATACTTGAGTGTTTAAGACCTAATTATTTTTGAAGTTTATTTCTGAATTTTGGTGAACTCGTGCCAGTTTTATTCACTTTTATATGAATTCCAATTTTGCCATACGACTTGGGAATAAAACTTCATTATTTCGTTTCAAGGTCTTCTTTGACTTCGGCAACTACACTGAATGTCGTTTATCTACGGTTTTGCGGATTGTGCCTTATTTCATGTAATGAGGTATTAAATTCGACGTGTTGAACACCCTTAAAACACCTCGAAAACAGGCTACGTTAGACAGGTTGTACACATAATGTACGGTATATTGGGCTGAGCCGCGATATATCCCTAACTCCTTTACATAAAAATAATCACCTTCTATTTTGATGATGACGATAGAGATGAGCGTGATTTTTGAGTAGAAGACCGCCTTGATTTCGAACCAACAAGTCAAAATGTCGGGAATTTTAAACATCATTGGTTAATTCCGCTGGCACGGGAGCTGGGTGAATGTGTTGCTTTCCTCATCATTTCTACTTCATCACGACGCGCAGGTCACCTACGGGAGTCAAATCAAAAGGCCTGCATCAGGCGAGTCGAACATGTGCTCGGACACACTCGACACTAAAAGCCGTACGTCATTTCAAACGTGAGCATTATGTTATTTCTTGGGGTCAATATGGCCGGGCACAGAGCTGACCACTCTCTCGCACTTAGTGTCGGAGTTATGCATAGACGCCTTTACCTTCCAATCCTCCAAGGGACTTCATGGCCTGCGTATAGCCATAATTTGTTTTGTAAGAAAGGTGGTGGATGGAAGGTGTAGAATTAGAGGTAGTCAGTAAAATAGAATATTTAGGAATTGTACTAATGTCTAATGGGCAAACTAATGTGGAAAGTGCAAACAAAGCGAGAAAGTATGAAAGGGCGGGAGCTCTTTCTAGCACAGATGTTTTGAGAGGAAGATGCCAAATACAGAAATGAAATGAAATGGCGTATAAAAAGTGGAATAAAATTTTTCTGTATTAAAAAATATGTAGCAAATTAAATGAAAGAGTAAACTAACGAAAATAATGAAGGTTAGGATACGTGTTTGTTCTAGAATAAATAACATTGCATGTTATTTGGGACAAAAAGAAGAACATGTGGTAATGTGTGAAGTGGTCCAGAAGGTCCCGGGTTTGATTCTCTGCCGGGTCGGGAATTTTAACCTCGAATAGTTAATTGCCTTGGCTCGAGGAATGGGTGCTTGTGCTGTCCCCAACATCCCTGCAACTCACACACCACACACAACACTATCCTCTATCACAGTTACCTGTACATGGCAGATGCCACCCACCCTCTGCCTTACAAGGGCTGCACCTGGCTAGAAATAGCCACACGAAATTATTATCGACTCTAAAAGGAGGTAGAATAGTTTAGGAGGTATCTGGACCCATGCGTTTCGCACTGCTATCCACAATTGTTCTTGTGTAGTTGGTGCAGGGTACACAAGCATCGACAGCAACCCATAAATTCTCAATTGGATTAAGATCAGGGGATCTGAATGGCCAATCCATGGTCGCAACTTCACTGGAGTGCTCCTCCAACCACCTGCGTGCCACCACAGGGCGGTGACATGGCGCATTGTCCTGTTGAAACATGACATATCCATCAGGTAGTCTATGGCCAGAAAGGGATGCAGATGGTCTGAAGGAATGTCCACATTACGTGCACCTGTCAGTGCTCCCTGCAGCCGGACAATGGGGCCTAATTGCGACCATGAGAACGCCGTCCAGACCAGAACTGAGCCACCTCCCGCCTGGACACAATCTTCTTGACACGCAAGATCCATAGCTTCATGGGGCATAGGCCACACTCTCACATGCCCATCAGCTCAAAACAACAGGAACCGGGATTCATCGGACCATTTCACACGACGCCACTGTTCCACGGTCCATTGCCGATGTTCGCGGGCCCATGCACATCGTTAGGCTCTGTGTCAAGGTTTCAGCAAAGGGACACGATTTGGTCGTCGGCTGAAGAAGCTTATGCGGTGAAGATGCCTTCTTACAGTCCTGGTAGAAATGGGTTCCTGACTCCCAATATTCAACTGGGCGGTGATCTGACTCACAGTAGTCCGTCGAGCGCCCGGTATGGCGACGTGATGTTCGTTCGTTAAACACCTGTGATCTTCCCGTGCGGTACTGAAGATCAACCCTCGACAATGTTGACCTCGGAAACCCGAATTCGCGTGTAATCTCCGCAAGGATATGACCCGTGCGCCTATGATTATCCCACGTTTCAAGTCTGTTAACTCGCGATGTGTTGCCATCTACACGACACTGGTGACTGTAACAGACTGCTCAACTATACCGCAACTAGCCGCAACACGCAGGGGTCATACACGGCACATGTTCTAATGGGACACTCCTTCCCGTGACTTTTGGCCACTCAGTGTAGTAGTAGTAGTAGTAGTAGTAGTAGTAGTGCATGTAACAAACAAATGGATTGCAATAAATGCTCTCTCCTCAGTTTCTGGTGATATGGAACTAGAAGATGGAAATATTCTATTCCATTCTAATTTGCTTTGTAAGTGCAGTAGCGCACCGATGGTGGACCTTCTTTCCTCAAGGTAGTGGGTATGATCCTGGTTGAGGACGGCGAATTTAAGGGTGCTTTGAAGGTAACAACTCTCTGTCGTCAAGGAATTGTTGTGGCATAACATTTCGACACCCAATGTTTTCATGTTTGTCGCACACGAGTTATTTTAAGAGTTGCTAAATCTACGGAAATGGGGATGACGTGTTTGAGTACCTTCAAACACCACATGACTGAGCCGGGCACAGCGATCTACTACCTGAGCCGCTCAGCCCATTGCAATGGACATTACATATTAATTATTTGTAATACATATTGCACACGAAACTCTTGCCATTCTATGTGGAGACTTACTACTGTTCAATTCATATTCCAGGTATTCAGATTTTCGAATTTTTCAAACGTTTGTGTACACTTCAAGGTTTAGGTTATTGTCATCTCGTAACAAGATAAATCCAGGTTGTTTATTATTATTATTATTATTATTATTATTACATATCCGTGTTCGAGATCAAATCCGCCCCTTTGGAGTAACGGTTAGTGTTATTAGCTGTAGTGCTCGGGGGTCCGGGTTCGATTCCCGGTACTGCCAGAAATTTAAGAGTGGCAGGAGGGCTAGTATGTGGTTGAAATGATACATGCAGCTCATCTCCCTAGGTGTTGTGCCTCTAAATAGCCGCACCAACTCGGGATGAGGACACGAGTTTAGCTACTTTTGGGGGCGTGATTGGCTCAGTGGCTTATCTGCTGGCTTCTCACCCGGAAGGCTGTGGTTCGAATCCCGTTCGATCCTGGGTTGATATTTTCTTCTCAAGAATCACGTAGCGTCAGGAAGGGCATCCGGTATTAAACCTCCGGCCAAAACCAAAATGAGCCTGGGAAGCTCCCACGACCCCATAAATACCTGGGATAAGCTGAAGAAAGTGTTTTTATATCCCTGTTCGAGATCAAGCTTAAATTATTGCCTTCAGTATTCAGCGACACACATGCTTTGTTATTGGCTGAAAGAGGGTCGTCACATAGACTGCCATCAGATTCCCATAGATCAGGAGTCATTAACTATCTTGGACTAGCCCACATTAGCAGACTGGGCCTTCTTCGAGGTAGTGCCTCTTAAACCGGTTCGACTTACATCTCTAGAAACCGGTGCAATGTCAACTGAGAGGTTTTCAGGTAACGGAGGGTAGTTGGAAAGTAGTAACAGGTCCATCTTTCAATTACATAAGTGGATGTGGTACTTGTCTCCACAATACTAATCGACGATTTTCGGGCGACACAGTTCGTGGTTGTCGTTGACTGCATGAAATTCTTCCTTGTTCTTAGTCTGGCTGGTTGCATCTCTTGTCCGAACAGGAGCTGGAGTGGGTCAGATCTCAGTTTCAGGTGTTCCGCTTCGGTTGCGACATACTTTGCGTGAGATGAATTTCTCCACATTCGTAGTGCATATTGTGCTGCTGAAAAAACTAAGGACAATAACTGATGAGCGGGGATTCAGCAATCTATGATGTGTCTCTTAGTTTTAACTTGGATATATTTTTTGGGCAGGGTACCTATGTGGAATTAACGTAGTTTCCCGACACTATTGAAACCATGGCAATCAGTGTTCGTCTACGCATACTTGGTCAGTAGCGTCATCTTCTCACGGTGCGCTTTCTTCCTGTAACTAAGACCCTGAGCAAATCTCGTACTAAGTGAACCACGTTCTACTCTCAGTCCAGAATTATCCTTGAACTTGCCAAAAAATTAACCCAAGGCCTTGGAATAAGAGGCACACTCTCTCTACACCACAGGACCGGCTAATAATACAAGGGCCATCCAGAAATTAAGTTCCCTGTTTAAAAAAAGACATAATTACATGAAAATCTTTATTGGCACCCGATACAGCTATGTTGGAACTGTTTTTCGACACCAGAATTGAGACACTTGTCATATCGTAGGATCAAGTTTTGTATGCCAGTGTCGTAGAAGCCTGCCGCCTAGAAATGGAAGCAGCGTGTGACATTCGTCTTCAGCTTTTTGTCCATGTGAAAATGCTGGCAGGAGGACAGGAATTTCTTGAGGTGCAAGAAAAGATAAACATCACTTGGAGCAAAATCAGGACTGTATGGTGGATAATCAAACACCTCCCAGCCAGACTCCTGCAGAGCGCCGATCCGTATGTGGGCGAGCATTGCCGTGGGTCAGCACAACACATGCCCTGACCATTCCACGCCTCTTGTTCTGAATGACCCTTCGTAGTTTCCGCAGAAACGTTATAACAGACCGAACCTGACAGGCGGCGGGAGAAAGAATACAAGCCACCATTCGAGCCGTTGCTGCTGCGCGACTGAAACCAGGTGGGACTTGTCCGCCCGGTATTTGACTGCTACGTCATAGATCTCTCGCGCTTTCTCACATTTCCCGGTCAAATACGTATATTTTACAAGAAACGAAATAGGGAAACTTAATTTCTGAATGGCATACGTAATGAGATTAGCATTATTTTTACGAGGTCAAGAATGTATTTGATTTTCTTACAATTCATGAGGCTCACCAATTTTTTGTGGATACACTGTATTTTTTTGGATTTGGAGAATTCTTTTATCTTCCCTGTGGGTGAGAGGATCTGTACCCCTTGCACGTCATTGGAGTCTACCAGTAGCGGCGCTAAGAAGCTCGGGGCCTGCCCGCAATAACTGAAAATGGGCCTCTCGTTCCCTGATAAGGAAAGTTGCAAATTGATTTCGTAGTACACGGTTGTATATTATTTTATTACAATGAACAACTACGACGCAAGGCTGATAATAATAATAATAATAATAATAATAATAATAATAATAATAATAATAATAATAATAATTTGGTTTTCAAATCCGAAGGAATTAATGCACTTACATGGTACGATCTTTCTTTCTCTTTCTCTCTCTCTCTCTCTCTCTCTCACACACACACACACACACACACACACACACACACACACACACACACACACACACACACACACACACAAAGAAATGCATATTTCAATTATAGTAACCAAAACACCCTGACCGTCACAGAAGAAATAATCTCGTTCCTAGGAAGAAATAATTTGCGACTCAAACGTCCATTGCAACACTACTTAGCTACACTGATTGCCGAAAGTTATAAACAGGATCGAAACTTCAGTATTTAGAGTTTAGATAAGGAGGATGCCTTTGTTGTCGCATCTTCGCTGACTACAGGGTTCTCAGAACTGGCTAATTACATCAAAAGCATTGTTGATTGTTGTGAGTGGAAGCAAGGGATCGTTATTTTAGGAACAGGTTGAGAAACCCACATTCTTTCAGAAATGACTACCTATTGACGAAGGAAGCTCTGCACTACTACGGACTAAGTTTGGAATAACCCTCTGTAACACAAATAACACTGTGTTGTGTGCTGTAGATTTATCAGTATGTAAAATCATTTTTCAGCTACTAAACTAAGAAACAGTCATGGTCCCCTCCCCCTATACGCCCTGCGGGGTCAGCGGGGTCCTTTTCGCCGCCAGTAGAGTCTACTTAGAATGGAACAGCCAAATAATATGTACTCGCTCTTTTACATTCTAAGCCCAAAAATCATATCCATAATCCATGCCTTTCCGTTTAGCTGGGAAAATGTACGATTTCGAAGCTTTTTCGTATGCTGATGTTCCTTGAGAAAACTTTCTGCTTGGTGTCATTGAGGAAAGATGGTACTAATAATAAACGTCAGTTTAAGTATCAAAGAATAGTTTTGCTTCCGAGCGAGTTGGCCGAGCGTTTAGGGTCGCACAACTGTCAGCTTGCATTTGGAAGATGATGGTTCGAATCCAACCGTTGGCAGCCCTAAATATGTTTTTCCTTCCTTTCCCGTTTTCACGCCAGGAAAATGATAGGTCTGCACCTTAATTAGGGCCACATCCGCTACCTTCCAGATCCTGGCCCAAATTCTGGTCACTCCATGTGAGATTTGTGCTGGACAAAGCGGAGGCGGAGCAGGTTTTTCTCCGGGCACTCCGGTTTTACCTGTCATCTTTCATTCCAGCAAGTCTCTCCAGTATCATTTCATTTCATCTGTCAGTCATTAATCATTGCCCCAGAGGAGTGTGACAGGCTTCGGCAGCCGGCACAATTCCTGTCGTCACCGCTAAATGGGGGCTTTATTCATTAATGTTAATAAAGCTGAAGAGGTACCGTGAAACTGGCGAAAATTCCTAATCCATGATTATAGTGGCTCTACCTATGCTTGTCTCATATTCCAGGACGTAAAGAGCGTGCCAGGAAGCTGAAGGGGTGACAATCGATCGCCTTCAATTCAGTCTTTACATCGAGTGTAATGGAACGGTTGAGCTTTTGGGTCACAAACAGCAGTATCAATGCTATTACAATTCCTCCTGCCTGTCTGCTATCCTCCTCCTCCTCCTCCTTGCTACCTCCTAATTCCAGATGTTGTAATCTCCTGTTCGTTTTCACGCGGTCGCAAGCGAGAATGGAGGGGGCAAGGTTTTGTGGGGGATGGGATGGGGGGGGGGGGGTTCAAGAGACGGTGGATTGGAGACAAAATTGGGAGCTTTATATCTACATCATGCGATGGAAGGAGAGCGCAGATATGAGAAGAAAAGAGAAATCCCAAGGAGTCATCTGAATCTTCTGGCCTCGTTATCACATCGCCCGTGTTTTAATAGTCAGGATTATGTGTAGTAGTTGAGATTCTAGGATACTACGTGGCGCCATGGAGAGGGAAGATATAATGAAAGTTCCTTTTGTCTCGCTAGGACCCCCCTTCTACCGAGTTTCCAAATCTCATAGCTAGAGCAAAGCCGAGAAGGAGTTCGAGGAGTGGGATGGGAAGGGAGGGAGGTTGCTTGCATCTTAATTTTGTGGATAAAAGCAGGAGCATTTGGGAGGTTGCAGGGGAGAAGGGTGGGGTGGAGGAAGACTTATTAAATCCGGCTTGGAGATTTTGAGACTCGAGCTATGTACGAAACAGTATCACCTTTTATCTCCCTGCATGTGTTGTGTACAGACTTATAATATAACAGCAGAAGCAGAAACAATGTTATGCTTCCACCTCCACTAAACCACGCCCCCGATACGGTTCACAAAACAAGCACCGTCTAGAAATGGGGATGAAGCAGGCGTGTTTATTATAAAGTGAAGATTAAACTCAACATGTTGTGGAATAGACAATGAGCTATACTAAGACTTAAGTTGAATCTATACTGTTCGTGGGAAGGAGATAAGGATGTTCTTGCTAAAATGTAACTGCTAAATGGGAGATCATAATCAAATGCATATTTTCTGCAATTTTAGTTCTATATACAGGAAAGTCGAGTAGATATTTACTGTGGCTAGTTACGGAAGTGTTAAAATGTTGCCTAAATAGAATAAATATTTTTCAAAACTGCGACTGTTTGAAAAAAGGGTTCGTATTCATAATTTACCTGGTGTAACACTGATAATAATAATAATAATAATAATAATAATAATAATAATAATAATAATAATAATAATAATAATATTAATAATTTTTTCGGGGTATCTGTGCAACGCAGACAGCTGAAAGAAAGTGCGGGCTTGAATGGGTCTAATTACATTATCAATAATTGAATTAAAACTTTAAAAGGTTATATTTCTTTTAGAATATCAAACGTAACAAATTTCTTCACTGATTGAACATAACAACATGACAGGTACAATTAGCAATCTTGAAACAAAACTTGGAAATTTCCAAGCTTAGTGAATTTTACAGCATTAGGGCTTCAAGCCCTTAGTTTACAAATTCTTAGATAACGGATCCAGTTTACAAAATTCACGAAATCTCAATGGTTAGACAGGGACGGAAATATCCTGATTTAAGAGTACTTGCTCCAGAAGTTACAATATCTAGCCTTCCAGAGGCACCCCTCACTATTACAAAACTTCAAAAAGAGCTTACATGCTCTCGATTTCTTACAGCCCATTCAAGGAAACATTACACCAAAATCGTACAATTTCTGGCCTCACAAGGCACGATTTACAAATGGAAATGGTTTTACACAGGGGTATCTAGTATCCAATACAGTAGAGACAATACGTGACACTCAGCGAGATATCGATGGACAGCTATTAGAGCTCTCTCCAGCGGATTGACCTGAGAACTACTGATTCTGTCATAATAGCACGTGTATTTGTGTGTAAAGTTTTTGGTGTTATTTATGCGTTTTCAGTGAGTTGACATAATTAAATAGTAGCGTGTGTCATTCCTTGATATCTCCTCTTAACATGAGGGGAAAGGTATGTGCTGTGTTTGGCTGCAGTAACTATGAAGTAGAGAAGAATGCGCGGTCTTTCTTTAGTTTCCCTCGTGACAAGAAAATGTAAGTAATATTGTGTTTGCATATATATTCTTCCAGTGACAAAGAGATTTTTATAGTACTTCATAACCTTCTGACCTTCTAGACCCATATTTTAACTGGCTTAGTAATATAATACGCATATTTTTTGTATAATGCAGCAGTCAACCTTCAATACCAATGTGTTGTTGTAGGTGTGATCTGTGGGTTTCATTTAATTCAGGAAAATACATATGCATATGAGTGTGGGTGTGTGTGTTCCAAGTTACCCGATTTGGAATGCCGTAATGCGTTGTCAAGCACTTAAGAAAATATGGGTGATTTAAGAAATGTACATATTTTGTTGAAACAATATGATGCAAATTTGCTTTACCCTTATGTAATGGCATTACGGCAAGTATTGCTTATAGGGAAAGTTTGAATGTTTTTGAGGCTAAATTTATAGTTTTTCTTTCTGTTAGTAGGCATCAAGTTAAAAGGAAAATTGTCCAGCTCTTAAATGTAAATTCATTGAATCATGTGTGTAAGGAATGTGCCGATATTTTTGTTGGTAAGTGTTTTAATATGATGATACAATTTTTAAATGAGAAAAATGAAAAATCTAGCCGTGAACGTTCAGGAAGGAATTCTAAAGCTAAAAAAGTAATGCATAAATGAAAGATCGAGCCCTTTCACAACAGTCCATTTCACATCTTGATTATATGTATAATTTCAGTCTTTAAATAATTCTTCATTCATTTATCCAGAATTGCTTTAGCAACTTTGAAGTTAATATCTCAGTAATACTTTCTTTCTAGACGTAATTTACTTATCCATTTCCGTATATACATTTCCATTGATATTTTAATTTAGCGCAAATTTTCAGATCAAGTCACTAGGAGCGCTACTTGCGACTTGTCTCTCATTTTAACAAGGCTAAATCCGGAAGTGTCGCGTATTGTCTCTACTGTGTTTGCTAGTACCCAACATACTGGGCATTTGCTGAAAAAGAACAGGTTAAATGACTGGACCGAAACAAAAAACGAATGGAGGCGTACACTTGCGCTCCTAGATAATGAAATATTAAAACCCTAACAGGGCTCTGGGCCCAACGAAACAAGGGCTAGTCCCAAGCTACTGAGGTGACTCGCATGGAAATAAATTTAATACATTACAGTAAGAAAACAGTTACGAAATCGTCACTTCAAACCAAGATGAAGTGGAGCTCGAGAGGGTTTCTCACTCTCTATCCTCGATTTACAGTTAAAGACTTGATGACGTTTTACATTAGCCGAAAGAAAATTTACATTTTAGAAAAGTTTAGTTACATAGTTAAAAATTCAGACCTTCCCCTCGGATAAGTCTGCGGAGGTAGCTACAGAAGAGAGAATTTAAGTGGCCATTACCTGGCTGATGTACTGCCTGCCGAAGAATGAGGTGTCCCACCTCCTTCCTTAACACACACACTCAGAAAGACGACGATCAAGAGACAAGGAAACTTGAAAAGCCGCAACTTATATACCCTCAGGGAAGGTTCGAGAGGATTCTAGGCTAATCCGGGCACACCCTCTCATTTTTATTGGCTGAACCCAAAAGTTACACTCAAAACCGAACAAGAAGCCTGTGATAGGCTGAAAATTAATTACAGAAAATTTTCATTGGCCAGATTCAAAACTGGCGGAATGAGACAGAAGTGTTGCCAACCTAGAATTAGATAAGGAAAACAAATGAAAGCTGAGAAAACCTATAAACACAAAATTTCTTTCAATAACAACTTCCTTTACCTTGCACCAGAGTGCATTACTATAGATTTTTGGTAGTGATATGTGGAAAAACGTCTAAACTTCTTGATGTACAGAAAAACAAAACCAATAGAAATCCAATCAGTTTAGGAAACTTCGCAATAACACACTTACTTAATGTTTCAGTAGTGATATCTTCTGATTAAAGTCTCAACTTTATGTAGAGGAGTTCATTAAGGCGCTTATTTTGAAAGTGCGGAGTTGAGGTGTACCTCCCGGTACAATAATAATAATAATAATAATAATAATAATAATAATAATAATAATAATAAACTACTGTTACGGTTTAGAGACGCCGATATGCCGGAATTTCGTCCCGCAGGAGTTCTTTTACGTGTTGATAAATCTACCGTCATGGGCTGGCGTATTTGAGCACTTTCAAATACCACCGGGCTAAGCCAGTACCGAACCTGCCCATACTGAGTCAGAAGGCCAGCACTCTACCGTCTGAGTTACTCAGTCTGGCGTGTAACAATGTTTATTTATTTAATTATTTCTGTACATGGTGGGGCTCCGGCTATGAAGCCTGCTAATAAGCCAAACCATATAATTATGCACCTGCATAAACATAATATACTGAGCATTATAACTACTTAAAATTAAAAATAAGTTTAATATAATTTAAAGTTAACGTGAAATGTAATTTAACTGAAATTTAGAGTACCATAACACTAATTTTAACATTTAAAAATGAATTTATAGTATTTATTTACTATTATCTATATAAATAAAACCATAACGACCGCGTATCTGTACATTGACTATTTTGGAGAAATTTCCATACAGTTATCCGTTTCAGGTGTAATAATGACCATCTGCATATTTTTAGCTATAGTTTCCTGAAAGTCCTAAATTTTATCCTCCCTCGCCGAAAATCAAGATTGCGGCACAATCTTCCATACGAGCTAGAAATTTGAAAATAGGTAAAACTACACGTTTTAGTCTGTAACTGACGGAAAACTTCCAAGATCTTTACATTTTTCACTTTTTATCCCCGAAGAATATCAAAATATGGCGGCAATTTTAATGATGGTACAGACCTTCGTTTCGAGGTATTTCGCGGCTAAACGGATGGCACCATCTCCGTTCACTTTGGAGTGATCTACAGCTTTGTTCCTATGACTTTTTGTTCTCCCTCTCTCTCCCTTATACGTTAGATTTGGCTGTATTTCTTGATTGTTCATAAATGTTGTGCTTTTACACGTATATTACATAGTTTGACACACTTATAGGAAAGATAGTCATCGAATTTGGCACGTACATTGACACGACCAATGTCTATATGCGAACCAAATTTCATGATTCTTGCTTCTACATAAGGATGCGACAATAATATGGAGTGTTAAAAATGTACCCAAATGTCACCCCATTCAAACAGCGTAACTCAATCGAACCCATAAATATGGGAGATACGAGAACATCTGTTCAGGCAAAAAGTGTACAGCAATAAAAGGGGCTTCATTGTTGCATACCGTTTGTTGATATGATGTACCGTTTAGGAGCAGTAAATCTCGAAATGAAAGTCTGCACTTACAAACGTGCCCTTGCCTATCTATCATCTATATACATATAATCGTAACGACCGTGTGTCTGTACATTGACTATTTTGGCGAAATTTCCATACAGTTATCCGTTTCAGGTGTAATAATGAACTGCATATTTTTCGCTTTGTTGTCTGTTTGTTTGTTTGTCTGTTTGTCTATAACGTGAAAACAACTGGATATATTTCTACCAAACTTCATATTTGGAATCCACCTGCCCTTGGGTAGGTTTAAGGACCAATATTGTTTGTAATTCCCTGAATTGATTGGGAGGTTTATACGAAACCGAAACCGTGATTTTTGCGCTCCCACAAAATATACACAAGCAAGCTTAATGGAAAACTACCTTCCATAATGGAAATAAATTTCTAAACCTTTTTTCTCATGTGCATCATTTCGATACGAG
This sequence comes from Anabrus simplex, assembly GCF_040414725.1. NCBI lineage: Eukaryota > Metazoa > Arthropoda > Insecta > Orthoptera > Tettigoniidae > Anabrus > Anabrus simplex. Next base: position 605,195,992 of record NC_090265.1, on the reverse strand, counting down.
GATTAATGAGGGAGATATCCAGCGGACATAGCCCAAAAGGAGTTGTACATGGAGCAGATTCCTTATTTATACTTGCAATTTGAAAAAAAAAATCTTATTCACTGCATATACAGTAATTTACGTCGATATCCGTATACAATATAGAATACCGTAGTGAAGCACGGGTACATTTCCTAGTTAAAACTATATCTCGAAAAATTTACACTATGTTACTAAGCTTACATTTACATTTTATTAATTTAATAATCTAACATTCGAGGGTGCTTCTTAGAGTAACTTAATCTCAATGTAGGTAAAATTTCCTGCACATTCTTCTGAATAGCTTTAGGTTGCTTATTTCTCTAATTTCAGCCGGGAGAGAATTCCAGGAACGTATGGTCCCTAGTAGGAAGGAGCTGTTATGTGTACTAATGCGGTTAGTGGGGTTGGACAGCAGGGATGATATTGATGACTTTGAGGGTGCTCCATCAGAAGGAGAGAGGTAGTTGAAATCTATTGAGGTAATCTGGTTTACCTGTTCGCAGTATTTTGTGCAGGAGAGAGACAGCTTGGTACTAACGTCTATCACATAATCTTAACCGGGACAGTTAATGGAGGAATGGGCTGATGTGGGAATGGAGCGGGACATTTAGAATGAATCGAATGCAGGCATTATGCGCCCGTTGAAGTTCAGAACAGTGTATTGTTTTGATAATAATAATAATAATAAAAAGTCAAAGTCGCCTCCGTACAGGCCATAAAGGCCCTTGGAGGAGTGGAAGGTAAAGGCTTCCACCATTGTTAACCACGGCACGTGATGGGGTAGAGTGGTTAGCTCTACGCCCGGCCGCCTTTGCTCCCAGGAATTAACCTGGTACTCATTTTTGGTGTAGGCTGAGTGAACCTCAGGGCCATATGCACCTCCGGAAGTGGAAATCTCGTTTCTTAAATTCTACGATTTCCTGATGGGGATTCGAACCCACGTCCTTCCGAGCGAATCGAGTACGCCTTTACCACCTCGGCCAGGCAGCCCCTTAATAATAATAATAATAATAATAATAATAATAATAATAATAATAATAATAATAATAATAATAATGTCCTGTGGCTATTGCTAACCTGGTGAAGTACTTGCAAGACAGACCTTGCTGTGAAGGTGAGTGGCTTCTGTCTTATGCATAAAACTGCGTGCTAGTGTAGTAGAGGTTACTGTTTTGAATGGTGTATGTGTTGCAGGAATACTGGTGATAGAAAAACCACCTAGTGATCAAACCAAGGGAATTCATCATTTTAAGATAAAAATCTCTCGACCCAGTCGGAAATCGAACCCAGGACCCAGAGGACCGAAGATCAAGACGCTGACCACTCAGCCATGGAGCTAGTTATTTTGAAAATTAGTTATATAACTTAGAGAAGTTATAGGAATAAAATATAATGATATTTCTGGGTTTTGTGCACTACTTGTTCTTAACAACATTTAATACTTAATACAAAATATTTTTGAAAGTTACCAACAATTATTCAAATGGATGCTGTAAGTTCTGAATGCTGCCTGGCTTCTTAGCTGAATGGAGTGGCCTCCGGTTCTTAGGGTCCCGGGTTCGATCCCTGCATGGTTATTTCATCTAGCCCGGACGCTGGGTGTTTGTAATCGTCTCATACACATTTTCACTTACGCACAACACACCACACTTCTAACCACTACAGACACATGCAATAGTGAATACATCACTCCTCATAGGATTGGCGTCAGAAAAGGTATCGGGCGCAATCCACATTAGCGCCAACAGTGAATAACTGAAGGAAAAAAGGGCCGGAAAAGTTGACTTATTAATGTAGTATGAGTGGATGTGATGCCAAATTTGAATGAAAAAAGATTAAAACATTCCGTAGCGAGCGATGTGAATTCTAGAAAAAATACATTGAAGGAAGGCCCTGAGTTAACATTATTTTTTGTTAAGTTTTAAGACAGCTGAAATTAGACACTTCATCCCATCGCTTCTCACAATCTAAATGCGCCCGTTCAGTTTCACTTTTGCTTCCCATAGACACTCTTCAGCGACTTCGTATTTTAACTACAAAAAAAAAAAAAAAATCAAATACACAGGTGAGATTGAAAGATTTTATTGGTATATTTAAATATTGTGCCTTTGCTGGCGGGACCTAGTGTTTACAGTGCACTATGTCTTCTGGTATGGGCTAGAGCAATTTTGTTACTTTCATTGATCTGTCTCGGCTTTATCCTTGGCTTTGACAAAATGAAAGTGACTGAGGTATGAGTGATGCTAGTAATGCCATTCCTTCTGCAGCCAGTCCCTGCTATGAATGGTGTGAAAATATTGCTCATAGGGTTGGTTGGTGCATACATTTCAGTGGGCTTGGCAGACTGATATGTAATGGTAACTTCTGGCTCGTGAGGAAAGCAACGGGAAACTACCTCACTCCTCATTTCCCTAGTACGCCTCTTTAGTGATGCCTAGGCCATATATGACAGCTGATGGCAGAGCTGTTGAGGATCCAACCAGCCTTCGGGCTGAGGACTAAACATACATACATTTAAATATAGCCACACTTGAAGAAAAAGGCTACCATCGTCCAAAATCTTTGAAGATCTGCAAACATCAAACTCTTATTTTCGGTTCTCGGGCGATTTCTGGGCCAGTATTTTAATAAGGTCTCCCTGCATCGTTCACCTCAATATATGAAGCACTATACATCGTTAACTCAATTCCTCAATATTACATAAATTATTATAAATATAAAGGTGGTCAAACCATTTCCTATATACACTCATATTCATAAAAACCAGAACACCTTGAAAGACTAGAGATAGGAAGTTCATTTTCACAGGAAATGTGCAGTAGTATGTTCTGAAGAAAGATTAGCATTTGAACCATGTCGGCCTTCAGGTTCAAGGTCCGCGTCGATATCTCGGCGCACCACCATAGACAGGTGAAATGTGCCTGCAGCTCTAGTTGTTGCTATAAACCGAAGGTAACTGATCAGTGTGACTTGAGCAGACGTGCAGGATGTCGCGCGTACGTATGCGAGGACCGTACCGTCAAATGAGGGAGGGCGCATTATTTGTATGAGAGAACGTGATGCATCCATCCAGGAAACTGCTGCTCGTGGGGGACGAAGTGTGTCGGCAGTGCAACGGGTGTGTACAGAATGGTTCACAGAAAGCCTTAGAACAGGACGAGCTGGGCCTGGTTGCACCACCCAGTCCGCACCCGGAGAAGATCGACTCCTCATCCGAATGGCATTGCAGGACAGATCTGCTTCTTTCTCGCCTCTGGCGCAAGAGTGGAACAGTGTAACACATCGTACACTATTAGGAATGACAGTCCATAGCCGTTTATTACGGTCCGGGTTACCGGCGCGTCGTCTACTTCTCCGCCTGCATTTGACTAATATGCATAAACATGCTAGACTGCAGTGGTGTATGGAACGACGTCACTGGGGACAGGAATGGCAGCAGATAGTGCGTTCGGACGAATCCAGATTTTGTTTCATTGAAAATGATGGCCACATTTTTGTTCGCCGCAGACAGAGGGCGAGAGACATCACATTGACTGCATTCGTACAACACATACAGCGCCAACTTACGGCCTGTATAAATCTTTGCAGAAGCGTGCAGATTCTATACCACGAAGATAGGCTGCTTCTTACCATTGCCCACAGATATGAGACTAAATACTAAGTTTTTTACTCAGAATATGACAATTGTTTTGTGTATTTCTGTGTTATTGTGTCTACAAAATAGTCTTGATCCACTAAATTCTTAGTTTATTTTTAAGGAAGATAATTATAATTATGTTTAAATTATCATTTGTAGCCGTTCTTCACTCGGAAATTTGCAATGGACTATATTTTCTTAATTTATGCGAAATTGAATACCTCTATTCACATGTTTACTACGGCGTGTTAAAAATATTTTCTCTCGGAAAGCACGTGGCATTAACGTGAAGCACGATAAAGCTGAACAAGGTCGAGACAGAATGAGGACGATTTCGGAATTAATTGTACGGTACAGTTCCTGGTTCGAAGTAGTCCGAAATCCTCCCTGATTCTCAGGTTTCATATTGTATCTCTGACTACTGGCGTGGTGCTTCAGACGTTGATGATCGCTCCCTTATTATCTGCTCTATCGAAAAATGTAAAATGGCTCTTTAGTGTTTTCCCTGAACTCATCTTGAAGTGACATTCACCAGGTGTTCCACGGGACTTGGATTAAAAATTCAAATTTCTTAAGAATCTCTGTTATTATCCGTCGTACGATAAATGCATGTACGGCATAAGAAACGGAAATAACATATTCTTTTACGATTGTTTTGTAGGGTCTTTTGATAGGCCTAATTTAATGAAGATATTTCGGAATAATCTTCCTATAACCGGGCGAGTTGGCCGTGCGCGCTGAGGCGCGCGGCTGTGAGCTTGCATCCGGGAGATAGTAGGTTCGAATCCCACTATCGGCAGCTCTGAAGATGGTTTTCCGTGGTTTCCCATTTTCACACCTTCCAACTCCTTTCCTATCCCATCGTCGCCATAAGACCTATCTGTGTCGGAGCGACGTAAAGCCCCTAGCAAAAAAAATCTTCCTATAAACCATAACTCCCAGTGATGCCTTGGCGTCATATGCAACTAATAACGCAATTCAGAGTAAAGAGATTCCAAATACGTAGTTTGGTTGAAATATGTCCATCAGTTTTTGATTTTTAGGAACACAAACATATACATAAAGAGACAGACATGCTGACACCAAAGGGAATAATCTTTAGATGGTCAGTATCGTGTATAAAACAAATAATTATAAGGAAATTTTGATCATTATTACACCTGAAACGTATAACTAAAAGAAAGGTGTAAACGCTTTTGGGCCATGTTCCCTAGGATTTGGACTGTAAAACAGTCCATTGGGCCGATGACCTTCGATGTTAGGCCCCTTAAAACAACAAGCATCATCATCATCATCATCATCATCACCATTATCAAAAGAGTCAATTAATGACATCTCGCGTATAAGGCAGCCTATCGAAACGGTGAACATGGGATCATTAAAAAAAATTGATTTCCACTAAGGCTGGTAGATTTTCATCAAAGTTGTCATGTACAGTATATTTTGTGGGAGAGTAAAATCGCCGTTTCATTCCTCCTCTAAAACTCCAGTCGATTCAGGGTTTTAGGAATAATATTGACACTAAAATTGACCCAAGAACAGGTGGACTCCAAATATGAAGTTTGGTTGAAATATATCAAGTATTTTTCGAGTTTAAGAAAAATACATCGTTATATTTTTATCATTTCTCTGTATTTAAGAACACTTTTTAAAATCTGATTTTTGTGGTTTTTTTTTTACAATTTGCTTTACGTCGCACCGACACAGATAGGTCATATGGTGACGATGGGACAGGAAAAGGCTGGGTAGGAGAGCGAAGGAAGCGGCCGTGACCTTGATTAAGGTGCATTTGCTTGGTGAGAAAGTGGGAAACCGCGAAAAACCATCTTCAAGGCTGCCGACAGTGGGGTTCGAACCCACTACCTCCCGAATGCTATGATTATATTTTAAATATGACCTAAACATACTTTTCGGTTTGATTATTAAAACATATTAATACATAAAAAATATCAATGTTTTCGTATTCCCATTTACTTTTAAACAAAGTTATTTTGGTCCAAACTATTTTAATAAGAATACTGTCTCAAAGTAAAAAAAAAAATTATTATATTTCCTTTAAAATAAAACATATTTGCTATAATTGTATTTAGCAGAATTGTGATACCATTTCAGTGGTTCACTATTTGACAGGATTCCACTATTACCACCTAATGCATTGCCTCCTTTCCTATGGTTTACATACGCCACATGAAGGGCAGGCCCGTGCAGGCGAGTAACGCCAGCCGATACGACAGTGCACTGAGTTGATGACTCCTGATATGGATAGTTATGTTCTTGAGGGTGCGTTTGTGTGTAAGGTACGAAATGATTGACACATATCATCGATATGAACGTCAGTAGGCTATCCATTATTTGTACGTATGGTATGGTATCCGACGCAGAAGTAGTTTCTGAGTCGATGGCGATCATGTATTCGTAGATTCGTTGAATGGTGGTATAATTGGATTCTGCATGTACCACTCACTTCCTGCGACATGGAGTCCTTGCTTATCAAAGTGCCTGCTGCCGTGATCGTCAATTTAGTGAGATTTCTGGTGTTCTCTACGAGTTCAGGAGTACAAGATAAGTACTCGTTCACTGTTATTGCGTATAGAGCCCGCCTTCAGTATGTAGCATGTATGAGATAAAAACTACGTTAGTCCCTTCAGTCTATTATACTCCTATTATACAACAGAATAAAGTAATCTCGTGAGGGATTCCATTTTGCCACATTTATTCGTAACTGTAAGTACACAGTTTTAACAGTTTTCTAAGATAAAATTGCATGAATAAAATGTTGTAAAATATAATTACTGATTCGCATAGTTTTGTACTGCAGTTCTTCTTTTACCTGCCAGTAAATCTATCGACAAGTTGCTGACGAATTTGAGCACCTTCAAATATTACTGGATTGAGTCTGGATCAAACCTGCCAACTTAAGTGAGTGGTAGTGCGTTGATCGTGACTAGAGAAAGAAGCAGTTTAATAAATTGATACTGAAAACGAAAATTATGTAAATAATCCTCCATGAGGAGTGGTAGAGTCTCATGAAGATATGATGTATATTGCTGTCCGTTTAATGTTCCCCCATAAAAATGCGACCTAAAACATGCTTTCTAATGATACTGCACCAAACATTGACACTCCACTGTTGTTGATGGGCAGCCGTGCGAAGTCAGTGATGATCTTGCACAGACCAGTAACGCATTTTTCGCAGACTTACATTATCATGATTTGTAAATGAAGCTTCACAATAAGCAAGTTATCACTTAGGAATGCAGTATTAATTTCGAAATGTTGAATAGCAACGAAGGATTCCCGTACAGTACTTGATGCAGTGACATGAAACGTGTGAAACTTATGCCTATCCAAAGCATTCAGTCTTCACTCCCCTTCCTATAGCGAGCTACAGTACAACAGCCAGAACAGCGATTTCGTTTCTATTGTTACTTGCAATAATATAATTTTAATAATTTCGTGTGGCTATTCTTAGCAGAGTGCAGCCCTTGTAAGGCAGACCCTCCGATTAGGGTGGGCGGCGTCTGCCAGTTGTAGGTAACTGCGTTCCTTCCCATTGCTAGGTCTTTCCTATCCCATCGTCGCCATAAGACCTATCTGTGTCGGTGCGACGTAAAGCAAAATAGCAAAAAAAAAAAAAAAAAAAAAAGTAACTGCGTGTTTTTGTGGTGGAGGATAGTGTTATGTGTGGTGTGTGAGTTGCAGGGTTGTTGGGGACAGCACAAACACCCAGCCCCCGAGCTATTGGAATTAACCAATGAAGGTTAAAATCCACGACCCGGCCGGGAATCGAACCCGGGACCCTCTGAACCGAAGGCCAGTACGCTGACCATTCAGTCAACGAGTCGGACATTGTTACTTGCTGCGTTTGTACGTTGATGCTTTCTGGAGGCCCAGCTTCCTGTTTCTAAGTTACAAGACTTATGCAGATGTTGGCAGTGGTACGAGGTGAAGGACAAATGTCGATCTGGGTAGCGGTCAGTGTTCAATAGCACAGCTGTGGTTGAATTTCTGTGCTGAATATGAAAACCTACAACCTGTTTTCCAGTCATTGACCGGGTCAGGGATGTAATGAATGAAGCAGATATAGGCTGTTATTACAATGGGGTCGCCACTCCCAAAGTGATTTATTAATGACTGATAGATGCTATGAAATGAGAATGGAGAGTGTTGCTGGAATGAAAGATGACAGGGAAAACCGGAGTATCCGGAGAAAAAACTGTCCCGCCTCCACTTTGTCCAGCACAAATCTCACATGGAGTGACCGAAATTTGAACCACGGTATCCAGCGGTGAGAGGCCGACGCGCTGCCGTCTGAGCCACGGAGGCTATGCAGTTCTGTGATATTCTCCGTAAATTAAAATGTCTAGTTTTTCTTCATTACTGAAGATCGGAATATCTACTAGACGAAATAAAATATAACAACATACGCCAAAACAGGGCTCAGTATATTAATAGGAGAAAGTAATATCCGAAAAATATCCGGAAAATATTTACAATAGAACTCTTTTACTCTTGTTAATGAACATCACAGAAAATGGCCTCATCTGAAGAACTGAGGATCCAAAAGTCCTGACTTCACTTTACTCTGAAATCACAGGGAGAACTCAACACGCGAAGGTTTTCCTGGACGCTTTAACGCATGCGCAACAGGAGCAGGTTCTTTTTGATAACGTTTCGACACGAAGATCTCTTAATTCCAACTTGCACAGATAAACGACGTTCAGATTTAGCCGGACTTCGTTCCGGGCTTCCCGAGGAATGTTTTCTGGTGTTCGAACTCTTTTCGAATAGTTACGGGTTTTATTCGCTACAAGAGCCGATTTCGGGCCATTTTGTCACTATGCCTTGCATTGCAAACTTTGCTGGAGGTTTTGCAAAAACATTTCCAGTCTTAAACTCTAGCGCAAACAGTTTCGCACGAGTTTTCAAAGAATCGTGCTTCGCATAACACTGGACAATGAACACGCGCTGTTTTATCGTCACCATCATTTTATGTTGCATTCAACTGGTCACTGCTCCTCTTACTCACTCACACGTATTGACACAGTGATGTACTTGGGACATGAGCACGTACAGACATATGACAGCAACCGCTTGGTGCATCGAAATCACGGTTTCCAGCATTTCCTGTGATGAGCAGTTCTCCTGCCCATTAATAAGGGTCATTCCCGGGCCAGTCTTATTTTGCCCACCACGTACTATTTCCCTGTTTGACACTGACAGCAGTACAGCAGACCAGAATAGTACACTGAGAAGTAGAGTGTTGTACGGATACTGGTTTGTTTACTGCTGGCTTCAGTTAAATTGTAAGCAGCCCTTGCTCTCAGGACAGTACTACACACGCGTCATAATGTCAGAAACAGTGTCTCCATCGCCGCTCTCTTTAAAAGTCTACGTATTTCAGAAGGTATGAGTTTCAGAAAAGTGATAACAAATCTATTATCACTAATATTATACCTCTAGTTTTCTGTTCGCTAGAAACAACATACAACCGAGCTCGATAGCTGCAGTCGATTAAGTGCGGCCAGTATCCGGTATTCTGGAGATAGTGGGTTCGAACCCCACTGTCGGAAGCCCTGAAGATGGCTTTCCGTGGTTTCCCATTTTCACACCAGGCAAATGCTGGGACTATACCTCAATTAAGACAACGGCCGCTTCCTTCCCACTCCTAGCCCTTTCCTGCCCCATCGTCACAATAAGACCTATCTGTGTCGGTGCGACGTAAAGCAACTTGCAAAGAAAAACCAAAAACACACATTTTCCAATAAAACATATGTTTGTGTTGAAAGGCATATAATTTTGTTTAATTTTCTTGATGGTGCATACCAAACGCGATTCCACCCTTAGGTCACACGGTCACGTGCCCTGCCATCAATGAAGCATTTGAGAGAACGCGTATTTTTGACATACTTTTCCTTTTAAGGATGCCTTTTGTAGTGTTTATGCGTTAGGCTCCTTTCTCGTATATTGGAAGGAACTGGGCCCGTTTCTAGTTGTATACTTCCCCTTTCATTCTCCAGAACCACACCCACACTTACAGCTGAAGGAAGAGGAAGGGGGTTACGGTGAATTTCATGGGCCAAGCCCACAAAAATGTTGAGACTGGGCACTTTGTCGCTTTAATACGTATAAATCTTCCACGTAGTTGATATTCTGTCCACTAGATGACAGGAACAATTTTTTTAACATCTTTAGAGCAGTCTGGTAGGTCGAAGGAAATTTCCCTTTTTCTTTCCTTAGAACGTTTTAGTCCCCATTCTTCAACGAAGAAAAACTTTCTCATGATAGAAAATGTATGAAACTAGAAACACAAATAATGTGAGAAAAAATATAAATGTAAGAGAGAGATTTTCGTGCAGTATTAGCTTTCACTCTTTTAGAGTGAAAACCAGTGGTGTCAATCTGGCTATTATTCCACTGGACCTAGCGGATTCAAGATGTGATTATCATGGCAAAAAAAAAAAAACCAAACAAGTACTGTATGTTCATGAAGGGAGTTACTGGCTATTTCAAATTCTTCTAGAGGCATAGAAACATTTCTGCTTTTCATTTTGATAAAGGAATTCAGCAAATTTTCGTTTCGTGCTTATCGGTTTTCCAAGCAATTGTGTTCTTCGGACTGAAACAAACACAGGTGATAACCGGGACCTAGAAACATGTTTACTATTTATTATATTAATAATAATAATAATAATAATAATTTCGTGTGGCTATTTTTAGCCGAGTGCAGCCCTTGTAAGGCAGACCCTCCGATGAGGGTGGGCGGCATCTGCCATATGTAGGTAATAGCGTGTTGCTGTGGTGAAGGATTGTGTTATGTGTGGTGTGTGAGTTGCAGGGATGTTGGGGACAGCACAAACACCCACCTCGCGGGCCATTGGAATTACCAATGAAGGTTAAAATTCCCGACCCGGCCGGGAATAGAACCCGGGACCCTCTGAACCGAAGGTCAGTACGCTGACCATTCAGCCAACGAGTCGGACATTTATTCTAATGTGTGGATATGATGCAAGTCGCTATTTGGTGCGTTTTAGGAAAGGTTTGTGTGAATATTCACGTGTTATTTATGTGTGATTTGTCAGTTATACGTGAAATAGGTAAGATATTCACAAACTAGAACTCTGAATTACGAGAACCGATTATTTACAAAGGAATTAGATTCGCCACGATCCGAACTTTGTATAACTCAGGTGTGTAAGAAAAAAAACCATATAATAGGAACTATAAAAGAACAGGTACGAAACTGCGATTGATGTGTGGTTGTAAATTAACTAACTTACAAGTAAGTAACTCACTATATTGCTAAAAGGCCTAAAACATTGTGAGCCATCTCTTTTGACCCCCACGAACCGCCGCTTGTATATACTGTTACGAATATAAACTAAATCTCTTTCATTACTGTAATTTATTTCAGGATGGTCTTATAGATGCACACACACATATTCAAACACAAAATATTCTAACCAGTTATGAATGGCCACACTAATTACTAGGATATTTACAAATATCTCTTCTGTACACACACTCGGGAGTCCCGGCCGGTTGCTGCATGGGAACGGCTATAATCCTTACTTTCACTTTCCCAAAGTCCAGTCACCTCCGCGTTCGTAGACAGCTGGATTTGAACACTGGCAATACAACACACGACTCCACTTATGGTCCAGTCTTCACACAGTCCCATGCAATGAACAACTAAACAGCTCAACAATATTCAACAGCGAACATTAGCACAGGTCCATTTATCCTCGCACTCACGATAGCTCGTTTCCTCGCTCGCTCACGGCGATCCTCAGTCCACAAAGTTACACGAACACAGTTCTGTCGCTTCCACCTACACACTGGCCCCTCCGACACTACAACAACAGCTCCTCGTTCAGACCTCGGTAGGACACTGGCGACAGCCAACACCTCTGTCGCTCTCAACCCAGCCACCGAACCCCAACTCGCTGAGTGTCACACTCCACCTCGGAGCCCAACTGTCGCTTACTCTAACACTGACTCCCACACGGAGTCCAGCTATGACTGACTGTCCGCGACTAGGCTCCCTTTTTATAGCTCGCGTGATTTCACGATGTCACTACAGGCAGAACATTCCCGTTGAATCTCCAAGGAACTCACAGCTAAGCCGGCCGCCGAGAACAATACACGGTAAAACCGGTCCCACCCCACAGGCCGGCTGGTAGATTCCAGGTCGTCTGAGTTACCAGCCCCTTCCTGGAAGTACCGAAAGGGGTTACCTCAGGGCCGGTACGTAAAAATACCTTCTTATTGTATGAGCCCCTGACATACAGTGAGTCAAAATGAAACTCATACACCAGAGGAAAGTTTATTTGGATTCAACAAAAAAAAAAAAAAAAAAAAAAAAAAATCTATTAATTTATTTTAGTCTTGGTTCTGGTTTAACTAATACACATTTCTCTACTAAGGTACAAAGTAAATCAGATCCCATTTCTTATACTTCCAAAGAAAATGAATACATTATTCTTAAGCATATATGTAACAGGCCAAAGTAAAACTCATGCACCTTCAAGTAGTTCCTGAACGATCTCTAATAACACAATGTTTTTAACAGTCAGTACATTGTAGGATCCGGTCTAGAAAGCCAAGAATAACGGCCGAGAGGATTCGTCGTGCTGACCACACGACACTTCGTAATCTGCAGGCCTTCGGGCTGAGCAGCGGTCGCTTCGTAGGCCAAGGCCCTTCAAGGGCTGTAGTGCAACGGGGTAAAACATTGTAGGATATCCTTTAGCACTTTTAATGGCTCTTAAACTGTTAAGTATAGATTGTACCAACTTTTCGCAATAAGATGGATCTATTTTCGTCCATACTTCACATAACGCCATTTTCAGATCATTTTTGTTCGAAATCTATTACTTCCAAGTAATGCCATATATTTTCTATCACATTTAAGTCTGGTTACTGTGGAGGTGTCTCGAGTACTTTTGGGCAATTATGCAGCAGCCACATGCGTACTTTATGAGCTTTGTGCTTCGGGTCGTTATCTTGGTAATCCTTAGATCGATCAAGTATTACAAACGTTTGAGCACTAGGTAAATGCACCTTAAGTATATTTAGATACACATCAATACAATTCAATTATCCTGGTGCACTAGCTTACATGAACCCCAGACAGTTACACTACCTCCACCATGTTTGACACTTGGACGTAGATTGCTAGGTTTCAACTCCTAATTTGGTTTCCTCCAGACATTAACCTTTCCATCTGATCCGAAGAGATTATATTTGCTTTCATCTGCAGAAATAACTGTCTTCCAGGAGTCAAAATCTTTTTTTTTTTTACATACTCCTTGACGAAGCTCAACCTTTCATCCCAGTTAATCTTGCAAACAAATGGTTTCTTCCTAGCTATTCGTCCATGCCTGTTACTTTACCTTAGGGTAAGTCGAATAGTTTCTGGATGTGCTCTCTTGTTAGTATGTTCCTCAGCCAACGCAGCCAGTTTTCGAGCACTAATCACCGGATTTTCTTCACTTGTCTTACTACCCAACGTTCCTCTTTGTGTTTATTTTGAATGCTGCGTGTACTTTTATATCTATTTATAACGCACTGTACAGTTGCATGACTCGTGATTACAAGCTTACCAATTTCTCGAAGTGGTTATCCTCTCTTATGGTGAAAAATCATCTCTTTATTTTTTCGAAGATTGTCCTCTTTGACACTCATTGATAGCACCGGAAATTGTCTGTACTTCACAACTTTCCACAACAAACTGAATGTGGTGTCGAAAAACATACATCATTTATACTGCCCTTTTATCTTCCCATATAGGACTGTATGAGTTTCATTTCGACGTGCCCCAGAAACATATAGATAATGAACCTGTTATATCTTGCTGAGTTAAGGGATACTCTAATTAGCCTGTGGTGACTTAATAATTCAAGACATACCTTTATTGCTCCACACATAAAATGCGAACATAATTTATTGCCCACATTTCTATTCATAAACACATACTATTTACAGTGGTGTATGCGTTTCACTTTGACTCACTGTAGTTATGCCTGTGCAACTAGATTTATTACATTTTATTTCATTTCGAAAATATTTGTGTTCGAAGAGTCAGGTGAGATACCTTATATTTTACAATAATGGATGCACATTAAAAATATGAACTTCGCAATGAAGGTTCAAAAAACACCAACATCATAAAGTACTTAAAAATCTCAATATTGCGAATTTATGGTTTATGGATATATTTGAAATATGCTTATATCCCGGTTCGAGTCCGATGTCGCATAGGACTATCAAACCCTAATCCTTTAATTACTAATTTGACGTCGTTGCCGTAAGACCTACCTGTAAAACAAAAACAAAAAAGAAAAGAAAATAAACTAATTTGAGGAACAGTTAACATCTGTATGCTGTATCGGTATCACAAAGTTGCGGAATCGAATCCAGGTATAGTCGATTGGAACACACAAGCGCTAAAATCTACAGACCAGTGATTGTGGATTCAGTAATACTATCACGGAAAGGAATTCTACCTTTTTAACCGACAAGTTAGTAGTCTAATTGAAGGATTATTATTATTATTATTATTATTATTATTATTATTATTATTATTCCAGTCTAAAATTGGATGTCATAATAGTTAGAAACTCCAGTCCAAAGTTAAGTGTCCCGAGTTCGAATCCTTGTGACTAAGGAGTATTTTACTACAGTCAGTGAATAGCAGTGGGAAGGGCATCTGATGTTATTTTTTTTGCTAGTGGCTTTACGTCGCACCGACACAGATAGGTCTTATAGAGATGATGGGATAGGAAAGGGCTAGGAGTTGGAAGGAAGCGGCCATGGCTTTAACTAAGGTACAGCCCCAGCATTTGCCTGGTGTGAAAATGGGAAACCACGGAAAACCATCTTCAGGGCTGCCGACAGTGGGATTTGAACCCACTCTCCCGGATGCAAACTCACAGCTGCGCGCCCCTAACCGCACGGCCAACTCGCCCGGTCATCTGATGTTAATCCCATGGCAATATATTGAACCTGGATCACCTACTGATCTTAGAACATTAAACTTTAAATGAAAAAAAAGGAAATATCGAAGGATCTAACATTATACTTTCTGAAAAACACTCATTTTATATACTGCTTCTATAGTATCGCAGTATTCGATTTGTTTGCTTTAGTAATTTAGTTTACTGAAGTGTTTTCCTTCTTTTTCAGATTGTGTGCTGCACAGGTAGAGAGAGAAGACCTGAACAAGAACAGGTAAATTATTTGGTTTGTCTTCCACATTTCGAAAAATATTTATATTGCAGTAATACTGCTAGTATGTTATAAGACAAGACTTCGTCCAGATACGGTTACCAGATAATCAGATCTCTCCTGTGTAGAAATGATTGACATGGCAGACAGAGGTGGCACTCACAGTCTCGATGAAGACGAGCAATGATGGCATGTCAGGAGAAGAGGCATGGTGTTCAGATACATATTACCATGACATTCCCAGTATAACTTTTACCTTGACTCGACACTGTAATCAAAAATATCTTTAGCAGTCAGCATAATTAGATGTCTCATTACTCTAAATCCAGGGATTCTATTTGGACGTAAATATTCGTATCTCTAATGGCTGGGCGTCATCTGAAAATCTGCTTCACGAAATTAGCGGCACAACATGTGTGACGTGATGTTACCTAGCAGACCGGGATGTGAAGTATTGATAGTGTAACCTTTCCAAGGCATCTGTACATAAACCAGTTACCATTGTTCATAAATATGACGTTAGAATGGAGCACCATCGGTGAGCTTCGAACTCAGCCCGGTTTGTCGAAGCCTCACCCTCCCCTACTGGAATAGTTCGCTAGCCGAGTCGGTATCGCATTTTCGGGTCTGTGGACTGTCCGATGGGGCGGTAAGTCCTTTAGTAATAGTCTCTATAGTAGGGGGGGAAGTTAATTATGAGAGGAATACCATTTCATTACTAATGAGAAGAGAGACAATATCTTGTATAATAAAAATTTTACTTATACTAGTGAAACACATTATTTACATGGGTATGCCATACAAACACCTTACATATATTAACTTGGGTGATCTTGACGTTTAAATGTTCGGTAGTCTTTTCTACACTTCATTATACGTTTAAATATTCAAAATTAAGAAGGCGCTCCCTCTCGAACTATTACACTACCGGTACCTCAGACTTAGAGAGGCGTTTTCTCTCTAATTATTTCACTTTACACTTACACTAATCACTTTACACACACATCTATTTAACATAGGCATACCCAGCTGTAATTCTGTTTGTTTGTCGAAAATTAATATATTCAACTTGCATCAAATTATGATATAAGTTTGCTAGTATCGTATGAACTGAAATAGGCAATTTACACTCCCAATCCCTTGAAAGTCGCGTTACAACAGTACTTTAAGTTATACGTTGCCAAATATGCAGTATGACAAACACGCCCATTTCATTAGGATTTTTATCAACACATATATCAGGACATTATTTACACAACGATGTTACCTATGGACAAGCATTTAGCGACTTCAATACCAGACATCATAAACAAAGTATTATAGCACTACCTGCAACAAATGGACAAGAATATATACACTTCACATACACATAATGGGCCGCAGGTGGTCTTATTTCACCTGCCGCTTGTGACAGGAGGCTTTACTGTCTCCTGCGATGAACTCAGGACCTTCTGAGACGGGGTATATCTGACCTGGAATTCCCTATACGCTGTGGATAATTAAAGAAATAAATTGGAGGGGTCCTTCATTTAATGCTCATTTGGAATCTCTGCGACGTTGGCTCTATTTAAATTAGCACACATAATCTTTGTATCGAAAGGAAAAGAAACTCGCCACTTGTGTCTGTTCTATTTCACTGAAGAAACGCCTTCACTCCCCCGTTTAAAGGGGCTCATAAAACTCCCGCTGGGAGCTACCCGTGCCACACTTTCAAAGAGCGGTCCACTAGCCTTCTCGGGCAATGACTTCACGGCAAATAATCTATTCACTTCTTTCAATACTGGCCATAAATGGCATCACACAAATCACGGCCCTATATCCGGCCTAATCAACATATTCACATCGCGATATGCACCTCGCGTGTCTTAATGACAGATTCCAAGGGAACTTCACATTTCATTTCGCAATATATATTCTGGCTACAGCCTGTTCAGCCATTTCATTTCCTCTCGGTACATCGACCACGATGCAGATCTAATGATGATCTCCTGCCATCAGGGTCCAAGTTAATTTGCACATTCGCGAACTAATTAGCGATGTAAGATATATACCCCAATCTCATGCTCCATTCGTTGTTCCAGCAGTTTTAATTTCTAGTAAGGAGGATTTCTTAAGAGCTTGTGAAGTACAAAAAAAAAAAAAAAATCAGTTACTGAGATATCTTTGAGGAATCCTATTGGCTGTAGAAAGACGATAACTGGAGTCGTTTACGCAGAATATTTAAGCCCTTTTTACTTGACAGTACTTCACACATAATTAATCTGAGGTCCTTAAATTTACGTCATGCATTATCAAACCCTTGTAAAAAAAAATGGAAGTAAAATATGGTCGTTCCCAAACCATGAAGAAGTATTCCATAAAAGACCCAAATAAAAATGAAATTATAATTATTATCCCTCTGAAATGGCGTGCTTGCAGTCTACGTTATATCTAAGTGAAAAATTTACATATTTACAATGGGACACGACCTTCAAAGATATAAATACTTGGAAATGTACTCAGCCTTCTGGATACCACGTTCACAGCTTTACAGGGAGGCACTCCATGGATTTTAGACTGCTTGCATCACGTCATCGGTGATGTGAAGACCCATGATGACTTCCTGGCAGGTCACGAACATGACGGCTTGATCTGGTATGACGTTCTCGACGTTCTCTGCTACACCAGGCGAAGACAGCTAGGCGTCTGGTTCTCTCTAATATGCAGGCAAAATTCTGGCATTCAGATGGGCGTCGGCGTTCACTCCGGCGTTCCCGTAGACATGTAAATGAGGGGAAATTATCTCAAGTGAATACGTTAGTTTATCACACACCACAATTTGAACATATGGTTGGATTTGCTCAATAGCACGAGCATTCCAACCTAATGTCGGTAATGTCCCAGAAGCCCGACATTAATCCCTTCTCATTTATCTATTCTTCTTGTAGGCAGCGATTATAGGCCCAGAAATTTCACTAGTTTCCCTAGAAACGACAGTGGTTAGGCCACTAATGTATTAGCATTCTCGTATTCATGACCCTAGTTCAGGCCTGTTCTAATGCACTTAGCCGTAAGTCGAGCTCTCAACTGTACCACGGATTATTTTAACGTGGCGCTGTCCTCAATTAGGTCTAACTGAGCTGTTCACTGACTTTCTTGGTAATTCATATTGATATCAAGCACGTACGCTCCACCCACTTCGCTAAGTACGTCACTATATATGTTAACTGAGCCGTATTAACTTAGACACATAGGAGGCTTGATGTACGACCTTTTCTACACACGGGTATCAGTTATTACGGTTTCGTACCGTTCCTATTTATTAATTTGCGGCACACTGTACACGCTCAGAGGGTGATTATTTCCACATACTCACAGAATTTAATGAATCACTGTATTACACTACTCAAATTACAAGATTATTTCTTCACAAACAACTCACTCACAAACCACGACGAAATACTACCGTACTGGCGTTACAATAAGAATGGACTGGGTGGTGTCTCCTTCTCAGCTCATGAATATATAGGCGCGCTACGCTAGAGACCCGAATGCTGAGGGTGGGGGAAAAATGCAATCCTTTCTCACACATTGGTCCGTTAATACGCAACGTACAGTAACGAACAGGATATCAAAATGTAGCTCTTGTATTCCCATCTCCACTGAGTGACTGTTATTAAAATAACTTCGTAGGTTCTGAAGCAATCTTAAAAGTGTCCTTTAGTTTCTGGCGGTGAATGATGACGAGCACAGGGGATTCCTTGTGTTCCCTGGCACGGTTAGAGTCCAACATCTGTTAGTCATTAAGACGCGCCCTTGTTTACAGCGCAGTTATCTCTCTGTCAGTTAAGTAGAGCACTTCTCGGTCTCATAATTATGCGTAAAATTCCCTGATTCAAATGAATGTTTGCGCTTAATTATCCAGTGGGTATTTTGCGATTTATAAAAATTAACAGAAATAAAACAGCTGAACGCGATAAGTTGGTAGTGGTGGATGAGCGAGGAAAACATGGTATAATGTTAGTTTTCACGTTGGACCTACTCTCTGGGCTCAGTTAGTGACCTAGATTCTTTGTCACGTGATAACGCGTATGGTTTCATCTCGCTCGTGGTGGGAGTGAGAGAGTTTCGAGTACAAGCGCTCTTGCACCGCCTTGCTGCTAATTACCAGCAACTAGACCTGGGTCGCGCGACTCTGGATATTGCAACTCGAGTCCTGGAGCGGGCAGAAAAATTCTGACTTGGGCAGTTTTTATCGTAGAATGACGCGGAAAACGGCATATTTCATCTCCTGGATATCATGACATACTATAGGTGACGTTGTGAACGGTCACAATAGATAGCCATCTTCTATCAAAGAGGCCTCATCTCATCATACTCTAGAGCAGGGCTTCTCAGGGTGCATGCACTGTGCACGGTGCACGCTTGGTTGACCGGAGTGCAGACTTCCCACTCCTCGATTTGGAGCAATAGCGCTTACTCTCTCTTTCCTCACGCCTGTCTTGCTCGCTCCCCCTGTCTCCCTCTTCCACACTTGCCCCGTAGCGCTCCAAATCCGAGTTGAGTTGCGCCGAGTAGAGCCGAGCTTAGCCGAGTAACCCAGAGATGAAGCGTTGGTCCGAGACATGCCGAGCCCGACCGATGCACAGTGCACGGAGCTCTTGCGTCTCGATTTGCACGCGTGAGATTTTGGGCGTTTGAGAGGCCCTGCTCTAGAGAATTAATTATTTCATTCGTGATAGTTTCATAGATCATGAGTCAGTTTGCCCCTTTTGATGCACTGACTCCTACACTTGTCCAATCCAAATTCCACACAGATGTCGCTCGAGAACGATTCGTTAGATGCACATAAATTAATGGTATCATTTATTGAGAGACATATTTATGATCATTTCATTTTCCGAAAGAGAAATTTGACACCATTTTTGCAGTAGCACATTCTGTTGTCGTATCTACTTAGTGACTACCATTTAGAAAAGTCGGATCACCTGCGGCTAACTCAGCTATCTAATATATTAACACTTGGAAAGAGATACAGCGAGTTTGATCCACAAATTAGCATTTTCAACACTAAAGTCAAGCCAGTCCAGTGATGGGCGGGTGATTTGCATTCTTCTTTCCCGGAGGCCATTGGTTCGATTCCCGGCCAATTTTAATTCTTAACTGAGGGCTGCAGAGTCTGAGGAACTATTGACACGAAAAACAACGGGCCTGGTCACGAAAGCCAAGCACTGAGTACGTACACTACAATGCCTGCAGGCCATCTAGTTTGGCAGGAGTCGCCTTAGTAGACTAAAGCCCTTAATGGACTGTATGTGCCATAGGTTTTTAAAGACAGACCTCATGTCGATTGAGAAGAACTGTAAAGGAACAGATGGATTATTTCATATATTTCGGGTGTATATTCCCGCAGGATGGTGGATTGGAAAGAGAAATCAAATCACGAGCTTCTGAACATTTTCCCCTACATTTTTTCCTTGAACTATTGTTTCCCGTGCTGTTACGAGCTAGGCCTTTGGTAGCCCCTTCCGATATTTCCTGGAAGGGACTAGTAAAATCAGCCAACCGGGGAGCTACAAGCTGGCCTGGACGGCATGCTGGCATTTCCGTATATAGTTCTCGTCGGCTGGCGTACCTGTAAGTTTCTTGAAGATTCCACGAGAATATTCCACCTCTAGCCACCTAGTGAATGCTCTGGTTCACATCATCCGAGATATGGCCGCGGACAATCAATCAGAGTTGGACTCTGTGGTGGAGTCAGTTTTGGCGCTGGATTCCGTGGTGGAAACTCAGTGTGTAGGAGTTCGGTGGCTGGGTTGAGGGCGACAGAGGTGTTGGCTGTCGCTAGTGTCCCACCGAGGTCTGAACCAGGAGTGTTAAGTGAGTAGCTGGACTGCGGACGACGTGAGGAACGTAATACCTGAGAGTACTGTGTATTTGTGTAATTCTGTGGACTGAGGATCGCCGCGAGTCAGCGAAGGAAGCCGCTATCGTGAGTGTGAGGTTAAATAGACCTGTGTTAATATTCGCTGTTGTGAGTATCGTCCTGCTGTTGAATACTGTTGAGCTGTTGCTGTTTACTTGTTCATTGCGTGTGACTGTGAATTACAGGACTGTCTCTGGAGTCGAACCAAGTAATTGTCATCGTGTGTTGTATAGCCCGTAGCCCTGTGTTCAAATCCAGAGGTCTACACACAACTGCTGTATGAGGTGACCGAACTTGGGGAAGTGAACGTAAGGATTAGCCCTACCCAGGTTATAGCAAAGGGCCGGACCGCCTACTTAGCCATTTGGAAGAGAGACTTGTAAATAGACAGTAATTAGTAAGTGTGGCCATTCATGGTTGATTATAATTGTGTGGATGTGTGTGTGCATTTATTCGGTCATCGTGAAATAAATTAGAACAGACGGAATATTATCCGTAACAGTATATATTTTTAGCCGCTCCAGAAAAGAATGAGCGGACGGTATTGTATGTTCTAGGCATGTTTTATTTCATCATGTTTAATTTTAATTATTGTCAAATGTAATTCACTTCTCGTGTAGTTTATCTAAAAACCCAGTGGATATCCACAAAATACATTGTGTCTACAGGTTCAGCTGTTTCTGACGAAACTGTACCATGAGCTACTTGTTTTTGTAAGCGACTGTAGCCCACATTTTTAACTTGAATATTTTCCGGCTCACAAATTATTCAAGGCAATTCTTCCCAATACCATTTACTTCCAGGACAATATTATGTACAGATTTCCCCAAACACTAAGGCCCGTATTCACCAATGTCACCTGCTGTGGGTGGGGGACGCAGATGAATACACCCACAATATCCCCTGCCTATCGTAGGAGGCGACTAAGAGGGGCTCCAGGGGCTCTCAACTTGGGAGCGTGGGTTGGCGACCACGGGACCCTTAGCTGCGTCCTGACATTGCTTCTACTTACTTGTGCCCGGCTCCCTCACTTTCATCTATCCTGTCCGACCTCCCTTGGTCAAATATTGTTCTCTTCCGACCCCGATGGTATTAGAGCATTTTTATTTAATACTGATCTATTTTCTCGTGGCTCGGCAATGATATGGACTTCGCTACAAAAAAACCGAAATTCATGAATATCTTTATTATTATAGCCGGTATGGTAAAAATGTATAAGACACGAATGACCGAAAATTTAATTCTCTAAACCTTAAGTTATGTAGTATTTATCGATAGGACCATTAATGCTATAGATTTTAGAGAATTGAATTTTAGGCATTCCCCTAAACTACCTTTTTACTCAGCGTGAATAAATTTATATCCTAGATTGTCTCTTTCCCCTATTTATATACCGATTTTCATTAAATTATCTTCAGCCATTTTCTTGTGATGCGCGTACGTACATACGTATAAACAGAGAGAGAGAGAGAGAGAGAGAGAGAGAGAGAGAGAGAGAGAGAGAGAGAGAGAGAGAGAGAGAGAGACGAACAATGAAAAATAGCATTTCCTTTTTACCTTGAACACGACAGATACAGAAATACCATTCTTTTTTTTCATTCTGAGCAATGTACAGACAAAGCTCTTATACGAGGCTAGCATATGTACCTGTTTTCGTGCGAGAACTGGTAATAGATCTATCGATTCCTTCATGAATTTATGCGAAGTTACATCCCTGTATTCAAACGTTTATTACGGTATGTTAAGCGGATATTCTTCTACAAAAGCAAGTGGCAGTAGTCTAGCATGAAGTACGATAAAACTGAGAAAGTGTGAACAGAATGAGGATGATCACAGATTTTATTGAACGGTATAGTTCCTGGTCTGAAGTGTTGCGTAATTATCCATACTTCTCGGTTACATTGTGTTGTTCATCTGGAACCGGGAGTGGCAATCGTTGACGATAAGCTTTCTTATTAACTGTTCTATCGAGAAGAGTAAACTGTTGAACCCTATAACCCACCTTGAAATGACACGATAGCGAGAAGATTAGTTAAGTTTGGTTGTGTATATTTTGTGGGAGTGCAAAACCACAGTTTCGTATAAACCCCCAGTCAGTACAAGGATTTAGAAACAATATTGGCTCTAAAAACAAGGACAAGTGGATTCTCAATATGAAGTTTAGTAGAAATATATCCAATAGTTTTCAAGTTATAAGAACACAGACAGACAGACAGACAGACAGACAGACAGACAGACAGACAGACAGACAGACAGACAGACAGACAGACAGACAGACAGACAGACAGACAGACAGACAGACAGACAGACAGACAGACAGACAGACAGACACCAAAACCAAAATATGTATGCAGATGGTCATTATTACACCAGAAACGGATAACTGAACGAAAATTTCAACAATATAGTCAATGTACAGACACACGGTCGTTAAGATTTTATTTTATTATGAAATACTTCCTCTCATGCAGAGGCTGACTTGCGAAAAATTATACTTTTACATTTATATTTAGAAGAGAAATAGATATTCTGTACTTGAGAAATGTTGAAGGTAACCTAATTGTAACAGTGATTGAAGACAATGCCAGAACTTAATTGAAGAAACCATACCGTAAGTCGCCAATGTTAAATTCCTACCTGGAAAAACTATATTTTAGAAAATAAGAAACCGAGCTCGATAGCTGCAGTCGCTTAAGTGCGGCCAGTATCCAGTATTCGGGAGATAGTAGGTTCGAACCCCACTGTCGGCAGTCCTGAAAATGGTTTTCCGTGGTTTCCCATTTTCACACCAGGCAAATGCTGGGGCTGTACCTTAATTAAGGTCACGGCTGCTTCCTTCCCACTCCTAGCTCTTTCCTGTCCCATCGTCGCCATAAGACCTATCTGTGTCGGTGCAACGCAAAACAACTAGCAAAGAAAAAAAAAGAGGAAAATAAGAAGGTACTCGGATATTTGTCTGCAGTGTGAAGTGGTGGGAGTTCCTAGCCGCCCTCACCCATGCAGATCATACCGAGAGTCGGTGAGTTTTTGCATTTTATCACCCCCACAATCCTCGTGGGCGCGCATTTGGAAGTTAAAACACGTCATCTCTGGGACTCGGTTGTAGCCTCGCAACCGAAGAAAAAGGAATATGGCGGCATAAGCACTCCACTGACAGTTCTTGTACTTAAAATCAATCGAGGAGAATTCATCCAGTTCTAGCCTAACTGACTAATGCAGCAAAATGCAGCACAGAATAGGTGCGCTGTGTCGCCCCCGAAATACTCTCGGACTGGCACCGTACCCATTACTTATTTGCTGATATCTGCGAGGGACTAGACCTCTGGGCTGTCACCCGGAGGTTATCATCAAATACAATGGAAGGATGTTGCTCCCTTGGTCTGACGCAAGAAGCTTATATAGCGGTAACGGCCCCTCTCCGCCGTCAACCATGGCGACCATTGAAAAAATTGGTGCGATTTATCGCCTCCGGAATCCTTTCGGACGCACACCTTACCTCAAATAACAAGTACAGTGAACAACACAGCAAGCATCCATTGTGGTGATGGCACCTCTCCTCCAATACCCGTGGGGCGACCATCCAGATAGTTGGTGCGCTTTGTCGCCTCCGGATTTCTTTCGGGCGCGCGCAGCCTCTATGAATGTTTGTGTCGTTGCTTCTTCCTCCCCTAAGAGAACCCAGCAAGCATCTGTCGTGGAGATGTAACCTCCCCGGCAATACCCGCGGCGACCATCCATATAGTTGGTGCGCATTGTTGCCTCCGTAATCCTTTTCGACGCGCAACGCCCACATGAATACTTGCTTCGTTGTTCTCTACCAGAACACAGAATCGTTGCCTCTTATAAAATGAATGCGGACTGCACAGTAAGCGACCTGTTCAACGCTAACAAGTCTGTCTTATATTATTGTTAAGCGTAAAACATCGAATTGGTTCTGGCTTTAGAGCAGAATGACAGGTTCTCCTAATATTACTATTTCCTATGAGAACTTAAGAATATATAACTCGAAGGAGTAAGGTCGTAAGAACCAAACATTTAGTTTATCTCGTATATTATATTGTTTCTTATCAGGGAGCTGGTGATTTAGGCAGTGAAATACTCTCCTCTGGCAGTCCATCCTGAACATATGCACCTTTTAGCATAGGCCAATGTAGCGTCACTATCTCATTCATGTCGATGATGCATCACGCTCAATTAATATCATATTGTACATCGAAAGTATTAGTCTTATTTTCACACAATAATATATTTTGTGTCAATAATAGGTTAGTAGCCCTACGTTTCCTTAGAAACTGTTTCGATATTTCAAACTTTGAAAAAGTGACCTAACTATTTTCAGTTATTCGGAACGCTGCCTCCATCATATGCAGGTCATATTATGGATTTCATCGGCCCAAACGTTTACACATATTTGTCTCGTATAATAGAAACAGGCCCCTACCCGGCTACAGCTGGACAAAGGGAAATTATGATGATGATGATGATGATGATGATGAATAGAAACAGCTACAAGAAATCTACCCAACTTCTAATATCACATGCAATCGTAAATAACATGTTACGTTTAACATAATATGCAGGGGTTTGAGTTATCCTTTACCCATGTGAGTGGGGGCGGTAGAATAACACCCACAACATCCCCTCCATGTCGTAAGAGGCGACTTAAAGGAGCCCCAGGGGTTCTGAACATTGGAGCTTGGGTTGGCTACAACGGGGCACTTAGCTGATTCCTGGCATTGTTTCCGCTTACTTATGCCAGGCTCCTCACTTTCATCTATTCTATCCGACTTCCTTGGTTGACGCTTGTTCATTTTCGATCTCGACGGTATTAGAGCACTCGAGGCCTAGGGAGTCTTTCATTTTCACGCTCTTCGTGGCCCTTGTCTTTCTTTAGCCGATACTTTCATTTTCGACGTGTCGGGTCCCTTTCATCTTTTTATCTCTGATTAGTGTTATATAGACGTTGGCTGCCTAGATGTACTTCCTCTTAAAACAATAATCATCACCACCTGAGTTATCCTTTATTGCGGTTAGACCCAGACGGTATTAGGGTTGCGAGGCCTAGGGAGTCGTTCATTTTCACACCCTCCGTGTACATGATCTTCGTTCGTTTCGGATTCTAAGTTAGGAGAAGTGGGAAACCACAAAAGACCACTTTTAGGATGGCTGAGGTGGGAATCTAACCTTGTGCTCAGTTGACCTTCCAAGGCTGAGTGGATCCCGTTCCAGCCCTCGAACCACTTTTAAAATTTTCGTGGCAGAGCCGGAAATCGAACCAGGGCCTTCGGGGGTGGCAGCTAATCACACTAACCAGTACACCACAGAGGCGTCTCTTCCATCTTCCACGTAATACAAATAGAAATAACAGCAATAATCATCATCATAATTTGGGTAACAATTTGTAGCAATACCGTACATTTGCGATGTAAATTTGTTAGCCATATTTGTACACGTAGGTGTAGGAACTGAAAATCCTCCTTTGCGTGTAAAATGAGAAGTGTATATTAATGTGAACTTTATTAAGCTCAATATTACGTTTATCAATAGGAAAGAAAATAGGGCCAATTTTTGTGTACAGTTTTGAAGTTGGGGCAGACACTGATTGTCCCATTTTGTTGTAAAAATGGGACCGTATTAAGATTTACAGTAGATGGCATTAGCATGTTTCGATAGAAACGTTCGCATAAATGAAGAACTGAGAGAGATTCAGCAATTGTAGATCGTAAAAATACAGCAGCATCACCACCATTAACAGAGCAAAATTTATGGTTGTAGAGGATTTTCAAACGTCAGGCAAAGCTATTATGAGGTATACTAGGCAAAGTGAAGAGTGGGGTAGTTTGTAATTGCTTTACTCTCTATGTCAGTGTTTTGATCCTTGTCAAGGTGTAATTATAATCCTGATGTAATCAGGTATTATGGGTTTAATATCAATGTGCGTTAATGAGGGTATTTAGGGGTTGTAGTACCCAGTCCTGAAGATGGTTTTCCATGGTCTCCCATTTTCACACTAGGGAAATGCTGGGACTATACCTCAATTAAGACCACGGACGCTTCCTTCCCACTCCTAGCCCTTTCCTGCCCCATCGTCACAATAAGACCTATCTGTGTCGGTGCGACGTAAAGCCAATTGAAAAAAGGGGTTGTAGTAAGGATATAAAGTAGAGGGCGTATAAGTCACTGGTATGACCCGCAATTAGAGTATGGTTCCTTGTCTTCCTACACCAGAATAACTTGACATGAGAACCGGAAAAGATTCAAAGGAAAGCGGTACGTTGAGAAATTTATTATTATTATTATTATTATTATTATTATTATTATTATTATTATTATTATTATTATTATTATTATTATTATGAAAATAACGGGATCCATTATAGCATAACACATGTAGCCCTGATGAATCTCAAGCTCACCGACTTGGGCTACGAAACATTCCAGAATTTCAGTGCGGTAACGTTCGGCACTGATGACGTCGTGAACAGTGGCGGTTCGTGCTCTGCTTTCGATGACTGACACCCTCGCAGACCTACCGGTTACCATGGCAACAGGGTAGTAACGTAAGTGGTGGTGGTGAATATTGTTTTAAGAGGAATTACAACTGAGCAAACATCCGCTATATAACACTAATCGGAGAGAAAATGTGAAAGGGTTCCGACACTTCGAAAAATGAAGGTAACGGCCAAAGAAAGACAAGGGCCACGAAGGGCGTGAAAATGAAACACACCCTAGGCCTCGAGTTCTCTAATACCGTCGGGGTCGGAAAAGAACAATAGTCGACCAAAGGTCGTTGGATAGGATAGATGAAAGTGAGGAGCCTGGCATAAGTAAGTGGAAGCAATGCCAGGAATCACCTAAGGGCCCCATTGTCGCCAACCCACGCTGCAATGTACAGAGGTCCTTAAGGCTACGGCTGCTTCTTTCCCTCTTCCTTGTCTATGTCTTCCGATCTTCCCATTCCTCCACAACGCCCATATTCAGCATAGCAGGTGAGACCGCCTTGGCACGGTACTGGTCCTTCTTCCTAGCTGTATCCCCAGATTCTCAAGCTCCAGGACATTGCCCTTGAGGCGGTAGAGGTGGGATCCATTGCTGCGTCCGAGGGGAGAACCAACCTTGGACGGTAAACGGATTTAAGAAAAAAAGAAAGAAAAGATGGAAGACATTTGCGACAAACAACTCTTACATAGTTCAGTACAGATGTTAAACCGATGTCATGTGGCATCATGCACTCCCTTATGAAATCCCCTTCATGCATTACTTTACTGCTTCTCTTTTATGATCCATTGCGACATTTGAAACTTAAGTGAAGCACTTTAGATATATTTGTTTGGGTGCGGGGAATAAAATACTGTTCAAATTAGCAGAAAGTAAGTCGACAGTAATTGTTGTTCTGTATGATCGAGAAGTATATTCTGCCCAAATTTTAGAAGAATCTCGTACACCTTATTAGGAAGCACGGCATGGGGCTGTTGATGTTCCGCAGCAAAGATGCCACACAATCTTACACTTTTTAGTATAATTCATGGAGGACGGAGGTGGATTTTGACATTATATGTGTAAGGGACCGAAGTGGGTTATTCACATTTTTCTCGTGACGTTTTGGGGACCGACTTAGGAAATTGCGTAATCTTCGGCAATCCAGCCCCAGTGGCCTTGCGTTGATCAGTAGGGAAAAGATGTTGAGGCACTAATGGGCTAGGCTAGCCCGCACAACGATTCTGCATTGATATTTGCATAAATATTAGGGATATGGACTATCAGAATCCCTAAAATTTATGCAACTCAGGCTACATGATACTTGCTTAAATACATTCGCGTCCTAATCTAACAGTGTCTAAAATGCCTTTTCATGTCATACTCATTAACAGTCTAACAATATGCTCCTTCTCCGAGCAATTCAAAATAGGGGTAATGCTACAGCCCCGGGACATTGCTCTCTGGCTTCATCCATCATTCAGTGAATGACTAGGACCAAACGTCTATTCCAAGAAGAAAATGGATTTGTTTATCATGTCACTTTCGCTTCTGTCCAATTAAACGTCTGCAGCTCAATGCGAATCATAACAAACAGGACGTTGTTCCCTTCTTGTATTATATCCAGAAACTGGGAGTGATTTTATGTGTGTATGTGGGACATCATGAAGACTGGGCTGTTTTTAGCTAAGAAACCGCACAAAATACATGCAGTAAATGGTAAATTACACGAGGATTATTGGGAGATGTCAGCAACTGGACCGAGCAGGGGTATTCTGGTGTTTGATAGGCGGGAAAATCCACTCAGGCTTCGTCTCGTATGATGTCAGCATGTCAATCTCTGGTGTCGCATTCAGGGTTTAATCGATAAATCTGATTGTATTATATCCAGAAACTCTTTCCTACCTAGTAGAATAAAAAATGTCGAAACTGACGCGCATGCAACCTAAATGGCGTCAAATAAAAATATTTACACACGGTAGCTGGGTTCATATTATTTTTCTTCTCCTTATTATTTCCGGTGAAAAATTAACGGATTTATTTTTGGCCTTTTAGAGTGGCCCATTAGTTTGATGGACGAAGGTAGAAAAGATGATCTTTCTCGTAGCTCTTGAAGAATTCGATAATTTATTTGTACAGTAATAATTTGATTGTTGGACTTAAGGTTGTTGATGGTAAAGCTAAGCCAATGTTAGCGAGTTTGATACCAATTGATACCAGAAGAAGTTGAAGATTTTCATATATGCCAGGCTCATGTCGGTATATTTATCAGCACATCACAGAACTCAAACCCACATTTGAAGGACGGATTTCGTGAATTATTGATGGTAATAACAACCCCACTGCTCTGGCTTCCAGTACTTAGCTACATCCTTGCACCAGGCGTGCACTGTATGAAAATTCTTGTCCGAGAAGCCAAAAGAAAAATCTACAGGCCCAATAAATAGCTTCCAGTTCACCAGGACATCTATAGAATCACATCAACCCGACTGAAATCCAGACACCCTCCTCTGCTGCTGGCTCAAAAACTGATGAACGAAAACTACTCTGGATTGCGAACCCAGAATGAAGAATGGAGTGCAAAGACCCTTGATGAATGGAGATCGATCTTCGAACCTAGGCATCTCCCGCCCGGATTTCATTATCCGTGGAGTGCGTAGGTCCAACTAAACAGAGTGTGCACTGGGCTCTGTAATGCATTCTCAGGGCCTACGGCCTTCTCCAAGCAGTGGCAGTCGAGAAGAATCCCAGAAAATGTGACACACCGCCTTTCAGATGCCCATGTAGAGCCTTCTCCGAAACTATCGACGACAATAGGGTAGACAGGATCGGCCGGTGGGCTGGGGTTATAGCTACAAAATGATGATAGGACACAATACAGGTGCTTGTGCGTGTGTGGTGCACGCATATAAGACCTGTTATCATAAGGACACTGATACAAGTGTTTTATGTTGATATTCAGATTGCAGTACACCACAAAATCTTACATTAAAATACAGAACAAGAGTAATAGGATCTAAGCCAACAGTTTTACAGCGAATGATACGTTCAGTTTACAATCTAAAATCCAACTTCCGAAGCTTCTTAAAAATGTTCAACAGATCGGTTGGTTCTACAATTATCTCTCTGAATGTTTATTTAGTTTATTGTTTATTGTCAGATTCTGCTCATTTTATTTTTGTAAAATTTCCATGGGGGGGTCTAAACTCTACTACCATCCTCCCTTGTTTACCCCCTGATAGACGACCTATTGACAGTGTCAAGAACGGCTTTCAGTGGCTACAACTACTATTTCTGTATTTTTCCTTTCGCTTTTAAATTATAGAACTTAAATGCTCTTCAGATCCAAAAACAGACTTAATATTCTTTAACTTTCGTGCTTAATGCGCAATGGTCTACAGAACCCATATTTTGCATTAAAGAAGGGCTTTGATCACTGTGTTAAATGTTGCACACACATGTACCTCAATATTTGCGCTGAATTACAATATTTAAGGGCATATCATTGGAATAATTGTGTAATGAATGTAACCGTCCACAGCAGATACGTCCGACCCCGTGGCTAACTGGTTAGCATTCTGGTCTTTGACAAGGGCTCTTGGGATGGATTCCCAGTCGGTCGGGGATTTTAGTTTTCATTGGTTATTTCACCTGACTCAGATACTTGATTTTTGTGTCGTCCTCATCGTTCGCTTTCATTCTAGATAGGGTCCCATTCGCAAAGATGCGTAGGTTGTACATGTGCGTAGGCTACCTGCTAACATCATCACAGGAAGATGTGAGGAAAAGTATCCGAAGACCACAACAAGCAGAATGCACCAAAATATCTTAACCGAAGACATCCTGTGCCTGTCTACCATCTTCATATTACTGAGTATTTCCCTCCAATACGTTCCTACAGTAACAATTTACGTAACACAGGCAGCCACTGAACAAATACGTAAGTGGTGGTTCACGTATGTGTTCATTGCCTTGTTCTGCATGTGCAGCGTGCGCACTTCGAGTTCTTAAACGACATTTTACACGGTCGTGGACATCTTCCTCATATCCGCTTTTACCGTATCTTGCCAACGCATTTTTTCACGTCAAAGTGTGCGGTCACCTTTGACGTCGAAGTGGAAGACGAGATGCTGGGTGCAGAACATTGCCATACGATTTAAGGCGCCTTTCCCGTGTTTTCTCCATAATTGGTGCGATGCCCGTTTGCTGCCGAACTATGCCATTCCTGATGTGGTGAATTAATCAGACTCCCATCGACCAGAAGAGCATTTGCATGAAACCTATACATATGCTTCTTTTGTTTGTATAACTAGCAGTTCGTCCGTTATATTGGTTTCTTTTCTGGGATGAGCAGCTCGGACGGCAGAACGTTGGCCTTATGACTCAAGATTGATAGGTCAATTCTGGTTCAGTCCGGTGGTATTTCAAGGTGCTCAACTACGCTAGCCTCGTGTCGGTAGACTTATTGGCAGTTAAAACATCTCCTGCGGGACAAAATTCAATTATTTTTTATTTCAGAAATCGGGATTTATTGTAGAAACAGCATATTTTCTCTAAAAATCTGTGAAAAAAATAGTCATAAATAATCCGACATAACTTTTTGGTATTTATGATAAAACCTGTATATACTTCTTGGTGCATAATTACAAGCAATTGGTTTCATGGTTAGGGATGTGTAGCTGTAAGTCTCCATTCAGGAAACGGTGGGTTTGAACCCCACCGTCAGCAGTTTTGAAGAGGATTTTCCACAGTTTTCCATTTTCATGTCAGGCAAATGTGGAGGCTGTACCTTAAGGCCACGGTCGCTTCTTCCGCTGTTCTAAAGCTTTTCTATCCCAGCATCGCAGACGTTAAGCTGCTAGCGAAAAATAAAATATAAATATTAGCGACGTACTGCATATCGTGCTTATCGCTAATATAAGATAATAATAATAATAATAATAATAATAATAATAATAATAATAATAATGAAATGGCGTATGGCTTTTAGTGCCGGGAGTGTCAGAGGACATGTTTGGCTCTCCAGGTGCAGGTCTTTTGATTTGACTCCCGTAGGCGACCCTGCGCGTCGTGATGAGGATGAAATGATGATGAAGACGACACACACATCCAGCCCCCGTGTCAGCGAAATTAACCAATGATGGTTAAAATTCCCGACCCTGCCGGGAATCGAACCCGGGACCCCTATGATCAAAGGCCAGCACGCTAACCATTTAGCCATGGAGCCGGACATAATAAACAATAATAATAAATAATAGTATTGGATTTACGCCCAACTAATTACTTTCACGGTTTCGGAAGACGCCGAGGTGCCGGAATTTTATCCCACAGGATATCTTGACGTGCCAGTAAATCTACCATCTCGAGGATGACGTATTTGAGCACCTGTATAATACCACCGAATTGAGCCGGGATTGAACCCACCAACTTGAGCTCAGAAGGCCAGCCCTCTACCACCTCATCTACCCAGCCCGGCTTTCGAGAAAGTAACTGCAACTGTTACTCGGTTACGGCTGTATGTAACTGTTCTATTTTGAAGAGCTCATATTTTCGAGAACATCAGTGTTCATCAGTTACTAAGCTGAATTCTCCGGGGACAACGTGCCGGCGACTTGTGTGGGGCAGAACGATGGAGGGACAGGGGTCGGAGGTGAACCACTCGGGTCAGGCCTGCACTGCAATGTCGGTAATTTTATCAAATCAATTTGTTCCCCTCGATGTCATCTTTAATTCATGCCTGGCTGGAGCAACCTGGCCATCCCCAGCGCCTCTTTCGCTTCCCGTTCCTTTTTAGCAATTGGACAACAGTATTGTACCACCCAACTCCTACCCTGTTCTCTTCAGTCAGACAAAATACGATAAAAGGAAGAGAAAGACGAATTGACAACGGACACGCACTGTTCCGTCTGTCCACAGGAAGTGACTTCCCTGCTTTACGTGACTGCAGGTATACAAACCTCAATGTCTGTCCCAATTTGTATCTTCTACTCGCTGTGACACTGCCTTTTGCCTTCCTCTTGTAGAGATCAACGGCCGTAAACGAGATGGTACGTTATTTTGGGGCGAAAAGACTTCCATGGAAGAGAACGAAACTCTTTCTCCTCTCCTACAATATACATTTAAATGATTAATCATTATATTCTTTGATGTAATACAGATAACCAATGTTTAAATTTACCTAACGTTGGTATATGGTATCTACCATACACAAATGTCATTGTGTAAAGACATTCTCGACGTCTATGACATTACCAAATTTTCTATAGGTCTACACTTAATTGTTGATAATTTAATGTGATTCTTAAATCTAGTATCATAATAGTTAAATTATAGTTAAACTAATAGTCATAAGTTAATATATTTATGTATCTACTAGTATACTGCAATTTTAAAAATGACTGAATCTCTATATCCCAAAGTTATTCATATGAAATCACTCTTTGTTCATTAAGAGATGAATTGAAATGGCGTATGGCTTTCAGCGCCGGGAGTGTCAGAGGACAGGTTCGGCTCGCCGGGTGCAGGACTTTTGATTTGACCCCCGTAGGCGACCTGCGCGTCGTGGTGATGCAATGATGGTGAAGACGACACATACACCCAGCCACCATGCCAGCGGAATTAACCAATGATGGTTACAATTTCTGACCCTGCCGGGAATGCACTTCGAATTTGCCGCCACCACATTTCAACTAAAGAGTGCAGCACTGTGCTCTCTTGATTAAAGATGGCGGATGGTAGCTGTCAAAAAAGCACGTGGCTTTGTTTCCAAACAAGAGCACCAAAGGCCAGTAGGATAACAATTTAGCCATGGAGCCGGACCATTAAGAGATAATGTTTTTTTTAAAGAAAGTATACTGTATTTGCTTCCGACATATGCCAGTCTGCATCGGCGCCGTGAACTACCTACAACGGGGTATTTTTTGGAAGGGGATACTAGGAACAAAAGAACAACAACAAACCGAGCGAGTTGGCTGCACGTTTAGGGTCGCATAGCTGTGAGATTGTATTCAGTAGATAGGGGTAGGGGGTGTTCGAATCCCACTGTCGGAAGCTCTGAAGGAGGTTTTCCGCGGATTCCCATGTTCACATCAGGCAAATTCAGGGCATGCATCCTTAATGAATCCCATAGCCACTACCTACGCAGTGGCCCTTTCATATTACCTGTGTGTGAGCTTAAACAGCCAGCAAAATAACAGACACTAAAAGTAAAAACCGAAATGACACTAGAAAATAAAAACGACTACAGTAAATTAAACATTTAAGAATACTATTTCGGCTGTTCAACCCATACGGTAGTTAATGGGATGTCAGCACATCAGAGAGAAACGTATTATAACTTGTGAGCTCCTGGAGAGGGTGAATGTGGGAAATTATCTACATTGGTACTGTGCAGAAAATTTAGGACGATCGGTTACATCTACAAGGAAAGGAACACTTCATTGTGGCATGTCGTCGTTGCGCCTGAGAATACAGCTATGTAACAATGTTGAGAGGAGAAATACTGACCCGCAGTACATGAACCACTTGCAACGAAAAATCGTTGATGCAGTTCATGCAATACTGAATCTTTCTGGTCAGAGTTTTAAGCTGAAATATTATCACACAGAAGGCATGAAGACTGTTTTCAATTTCAACATCAGATAAATACCGGGTTGCGCTCAAATTAAAACCATGGCCGTTAGCTTCCGAGTCCATGCTGTTTCTCTTTCCGCTGATACCAAAACTGTCTGTGTTAGGTGCTATGTTAAACGAATTGCTGAAAAAGAGAAGCATACCATCGAATAGACATAAACCTCACAACCGTAGAATAAACAATATATTTTTAGGTACATGAATTATCAAGGTTGGGTGAAAATTACCCATCAGCTTACATTTCAATAAATTACCCCTAATTTATCGAAGTCCCGCTACTTGGCTGAATGGATAGCGTACTGGCCTTCGATTCACAGGTCCCCGTGTTCGATTCCAGGCTAGTTCGGGAATTTTAGCCACGTGTGTTTAATCCTTCTAGCTCAGGTATTGAGTGTTCTGATCATCTTAATACTTGCATTCATTTACAAAGACCATCACACTACAGAAACACGTCATAGTGAATACATCCTTCCGCATATGGTTGGTGTCACGAAGGGTATCCAGCCGTAAAACTGAACTTAATTCACGTTAGGACAGACCCCCAGATAATTGGAAAAAATGGACAGGAAAACGCAGACTTACAATTTAACAAAAATTATTTTAATAGAACTGAACAATTATTTACTGTATGCTCATCTTCCTCTCTATTCAATTTTTGCAAATTTAAGAAATTAAAGAAATGCCGCATAATTGTTTAGTTTCAGGCTACAGAAATTTAAGAAATGCTTCTAATTTTTTTATCGTCGAAGTGAAATTATCATGATTTTGGAAACAACATTTTTCTATTTAAGAAATACTCGTATATTTTATTCATCATGTCTTTGGTATCAGGATTTGGCCTGACACACAAATTTGCCCTGATTTCTGAAAGCGTATTTAAATTAAACTACTGTAAGTACAGTGCAGTCTATTGATGTGTGTACAATGTTCCCCATTTGTCCCGACGGAATAGGCTATAACTACTACGAAATAGAAAAGTAAGTCAAGGGAAAGAACAAGAAAGAAGCTGAGAAGGAAAGGAATATAAATAAATCAGAACTAGTAAGACTGTTCTATTTTACGCTGTAAACTATAGTACTGGGCCAATGACAATGTTATGCGTTTTATGACTCATTAACTACTTTTGTGATTTCCGGAGACGCCGAGGTGCCGGAATTTTGTTCCGCGGGAGTTCTTTTACGTGCCGGTAAATTTACCGACACGAGGGGTGGCATATTAGGACAACTTCAAATACTATTGGACTGAGCTAGTATCGAACCTGCTAACTTGAGCTTCAGAAAGCCAGCACCTTAACCGTCTGAGCCACTCAGTCCGGTATTTGTACTTACCAAGCAGATGTTGTGTATTGTATGTATTATATATATTCAAGACCTAAAGTGTAAAAGATGTTAACACTAAATAATCACAACATTGAGTTTCAAAACATTTTAAAATTTAGGTGACCGATATTACAAAGTTGCGATTAAAAACACAAAAGGAAGCAAAAAACAAAAATTAAATAAAAATTGCACTAATACGTTATATATGAAAGCAAACAAAAACATACCATTTCTATATAGCCCTACCATATCACGTTCTTGAAAAGTTGGAAATGGAAAATGTATTTATATAATTTATCAGTGCCTTGTTCTGTGGCGAAGTTAGAGCTCTAGGCCCTCTTACTCTTAACTGCATTGTATTTACAATCTCAAATTAGTTAATAAGTTAAATTTAAAAAAGATAAACATCAAATTAATCAAATAATTAAGAAAACTTAATTCAAAGAAAATTTAGAATGTTCTTTGTGAGCATGTATAAGCACAACAATGTACCAAATACAGTAATAAATGAAAGTATGCAGTGCATGATCCTAAGAAGTCCTAAGAATAAATAATAACGTAATATATTTTACCTACAACTAAAATTATTTTGCATTATTCCCTAGGTTGTATTACATCATCATCATCATCTGTTTACCCTCCAGGTTCGGTTTTTCCCTCGGACTTAGCGAGGGATCCCACCTCTACCGCTTCAAGGGCAGTGTCCTGGAGCTTCAGACTCTCGGTCGGGGGATACAACTGGGGAGTATGACCAGTACCTCGCCCAGGCGGCCTCACCTGCTATGCTGAACAGGGGCCTTGTGGAGGGATGGGAAGATTGGAAGAGATAGGCAAGGAAGAGAGAAGGAAGCGGCCGTGGCCTTAAGTTAGGTACCATCCCGGCATTCGCCTGGAGGAGAAGTGGGAAACCACGGAAAACCACTTCCAGGATGGCTGAGGTGGGAATCGAACCCACCTCTACTCAGTTGACCTCCCGAGGCTGAGTGGACCCCGTTCCAGCCCTCGTACCACTTTTCAAATTTCGTGGCAGAGCCGGGAATCGAACCCGGACCTCCGGGGGTGGCAGCTAATCACGCTAACCACTACACCACAGAGGCGGACTGTATTGCATTCTCTTTTAAATTTAAGTGATCCTCACACACGCATATTCATACTACAACCACTCAGTCAGCTGTCCTCGGCAGATAGTCTTGACTGGTTGGTGACCTCATATTTTGACGAACTGGTGTGTCTGACCTTAGCTGGCACGGAATTCCATAATCTGACGCCGGTCACCACAAATGATCTGTTAACTTCATTTTTGCGAAGTCCAGCTCCTTGGCTGAATGGTCAGCGTAGTAGCCTTCCGTTCAGAGGGCCCATGTTTGATTACCGGTCGAGTCGAATATTTTAATCTTAAATTGATGGCTTGGGGACTGGGTGCTTTTGCTGTCCCCAACATCCTTACACCTCATACACCACACACAACTCCATCCTCGATGCAGTTTCCTTTCCACAGCAGATGCGGCCCACCCTCATCGAAGGGTCTGCTTTACAAGGGCTACACCAAGTCAGCTATGGCCACACGAAATTCTTCTTTCTTCGTTATGCCCATTCAGAATGAACGTTTGAACTTGTTCGTTGGCCTGATGATTTTCGCCTTCTTATCCTCCCAAAATCTCTTCATGAATGCACTGTGTTGCATCTTGCATTCTGTGGACCACTTCCTATCAGTTTTCTTTTTAGATTTCTCCATTAATTTGTGCTTGGTTATTATTGTACTAAAGGCTCCACTCTGCCTGCAGCAGTCACTGGATGGACTGAGTCGTTCATTGGTGGCTGTTGCCGGTCTCAAGCCCGGGTAAAGGAGGAGGGTTGGTTTTGACTATATATTTGGTCAACTGTAAAACAGAATTTAGCCCGAAGACATCAAGAGGCACCTCTCGATCTCAATAGAGTTGTAATCTTGTGATCATACCATTGTGATCACTGTTCAACTTGCAACATTGGCATGATGGATAACACGTTATCACGAAATTATTATTATTATTATTATGATTATTATGATTATTATTGCGATGCAGGGAACAGGAAGGAAGGAAGGAAGGAAGGAAGGAAGGAAGGAAGGAAGGAAGGAAGGAAGGAAGGAACTGACTATAGTTTTGGTTGATTTATATTCCTTTCTTTAATTCCTTCTTGGCTTCTTTTTTGGTCTTGGTTTTGAATTACTATGGCATTCTGTTGAAGATAACTTCCGTGGGCATTCATGCAGAATATATAACACGCGTTAGTAGACTGAAATGCACTTCATATATGCTTTCAGAACTCACGGCGAATTTGTGTGTGAGGGCAAGTCTTGTTACCAAAGAGACGATGAATTAAAATACAGGAATATTTCTGAAATTTGTGTAGTCATTTTTATTTTGTAAAAGTGTGATTGAAAACAATATAATAAACATGATTATTAATAGCTTAGTTGTATAAAGTAACTTTTTTGGTGATGAGAACGCATATGAAGGATATAACATTTAATTCACGCTATACATGTTACAATACCAAATATTGGACTTTTTGTATGGTAAATTCTTTTCTTCTTCTTTTTGGCCTTTTACCAATATCCTGAAATCAGCACTTTGTATGAATTATCCCTGTTTCTACAGTCGGTCGTGTATATGGAGGAATGTATTAATTATCGCGTGCTTCTGTTAAGGCTTGTAGTGTGATGTGTTGTATGTAAATGGAGTTGTGCATTAATACGAATACAAACACCCAGCCCCTGAGCGAGAAAAATTAACCAGAGGAAGTTAAAACCCCGAACCCTGCCGGGATTCGAACCCAGGGCTCTCTGAACCGAAGGTTTGTATACTGACCAATCAGCCAAGGAGTTGTTCAGGGTAGGATTCATTCACCCTACACTTCCCAGATTTCTGGGTTACCTATCGGAGAAAGTACACTTAACACATTTTTAGTTTGTAAAAATTGTGCGTGTTCATCGTGGTTTGTTTGTGTTATTGTTGCCGTTGATTCTCAGTATCTAGCAGTGATTTCAGAAGATGAAGATCGATCTATTCAGGGCCAACACTGCGATCTTCTCTAAGACTTCAGCCTGTAGGGAAAATGTTAGCCAGAATTCCACTAGGAGGCGAGGGATGGTACCACTCGCTCCCATCATTAGACCGAAGACTGAATTTTCTTCTAGATCGTACTTCCTCTGGTAGTATGGAGTAATAATAATAATTGGTTAACGTCACTCCTGTTACTACAGATTTCAGGAGATGAAAAGTTGTCAGAATTTCGTCCTGTAGGATTTATTTAAGATGTCGGAAGCCAGTGCCACAGATTGTTCGAATGCCTGTTTTTAGAACCGACCGAAGAACAACATTTGACTGCATATGTGATGTCATCAAGTTACTTCTACAATAGAAGAATCATATTACCGTCCCGTATATATATATATATATTTAACCAGAACCAGAGAATGATAACTTGTCCAAAATACCATTTACATTCCGTGTACCAACTCGACTCTCGAGCAGCTCTTTTTCCTGAGTAATGTTACTCGAGTTTCCTCGACGTGGCAATGCAAACCAGAACACTAACAGACGTCAGAGTTGGGTGGGGGGGTTGCTCATCAAGCCGAATGGTGTTGTACCATCAGACCGCCAGCCCGCAGGAGTTGATGGTACTTATTACCCTGTACTACATGTCAACATCCAGCAATTTGCGTACTCCGCGGGCGCAGTTTGCCAAATAAACCGCGTCACTCACGCTCGGTCGAACTGCGCCTCGCCACTCGCTCCTCTCACACGTTTGCTTATTCGGAGCATGGCCCGTGACTTGCATCCTTAGCAAAGCCCTCTCCCCGTTAAGCTGCGGAATAGCAATTGAATTAACCTTATTAAACAGCCCGCCATTGCTATGCGCTTGACGACCTGCAACTACGTGTTCGCCCGCCACTTTTATTCTCTGCATTAAACACTCTTCACTCATACCATTCCTCTGGGATTTGCTGTTCTTCAGGACGTAATAAAACAAGGGAAAATCTATTTCCAAAATACGTGCAAAACCGCTGATTCGTGCTGCAGTTTGATTCTTCTACATTGCAGACATGGCGTGGTTCCTTATTAAGCTTCTTATTCCAACCAACTATTCCACGTTTCACAGTAATCTAATTTATAACACTAGACTTATCAGAAGACACATGAAATTACAACACATTACCATTACTATTACTTTAAATTTTATTGGTGTTATGACCCACTAACTATTTTTACGGTATTCGGAGATGCCAAAGTAGAATTTTGGCCCGCAAGAAATTTTCAGAGTGCTGGAGAGTGTACCGAGACGAGCACTTTCAAATAACACCGAACCAATTTTAAATGCTCTTGAAAGAATTTCGTAAATATTTCGTAATAATAATAATAATAATAAAAATAATAATAATAATAATAATAATAATAATAATACAAATTAACGATCTTCTTCTTTTCCCATACCCTGGAGGGGTCGCGGATGTGTGAACTATCACACACACACACACACACACACACACACACACACACACACACACACACACACACACACACGCGCACACACACACACGCACACACACACACGCGCGTGATTCTGTCCCCATTTTACGGTCATATGCCCTTCCTGATGCCAAACATGAGAAATGTATTTCCTATTGAGTGTTTTTGTGGTCGTTAGGTGAAGTCTATATGAATTATTAATTAATGTTATTTGCTTTTCGTCCCACTAACTACTTTCACGGCTTTCGAAGACGCCGAGGTGCCGGAATTTAGACCGGCATTTATTTTACATGCCTATAAATCTACCAACACTAAGCTGGCGTATCTGAGCACCTTCAAATACCACCGGACTGAGTCAGGGTCGAACCTGCCACGTTGGGGTAAGAAGGCGAGCGCCTGAACCGTCTGAGCCGCTCAGCCCGGCATATGAATACAAAGATAAAGTTCCCGAGTCAGAGGAATTAACTAAACGCGATTAAAATCTCCGACTCGTCCAGAAATCGAACCCAGGATCCTCTTAACTGAGATCATCAATGATGACCATTCATCCAAGGATTCGGACAATAATAATAATAATAATAATAATAATAATAATAATAATAATAATAGTAATAATATGATACAAGCCGTACTGGGTCTCACAGTCTGTCAGCCCGAGTTGGTTTTATGTCCTTTTTATTCTCCATCAGCCAGGTGATACGGACATTCTTGTTTCACCGGAAGGTGAACAGGCAGTTGGTCAGTCTGCTGGGAGACAATATTGCTACATGACGAATAAGCTTGAGTGGAGCTTTTGAAAGTAGAAAAGATCATAATATGAAGAAAAAGTTGGAATTCAAGAGGACAAATTGACACAAATATTCACTTGCAGGACGAGGAGTAAGGGATTGGAATAATTTATCAAGGGAAATGTTCCATAATTTCAAAGTTCTTTGAAAATGTTTAAGAAAATGCTAGGTGAAGGGAATCTGCCACCTGGGAGACAGCCCTAAATGCGGATCATTAATTGATTGATTGGTTACCAGAGCAAGCTACCTTCCTTTTCCATAACGTTTTGAACTGAGTCGTCTCCAGTGTTTTCCAGTACCGGGAAATGTACCTTTCTGAGAATTCTCACTAAAGCACACGTTAGAAAATAAACGAAACTGATCACATACTGATCTGAATCTGAAATTGTATACATCCTAAGTGTGTTGGTTTTGATTTATTTATTTATTTATTTATTTATTTATTTATTTATTTATTTATTTATTTATTTATTTATTTTCTCTCCAAGGCCTAGGTGGTTAGCTATCGGCCCTTCACCTTTGCTTCCCGGGTCAAAATTCCGGTGGCTCCATTTGAAATGTGTGATGGATACAGGTTTCCACGGGGATCTCAGGTTTTTCTTAGTCAACTTTGTTCTAACAATCTTACACAAAAATTAATATCCCAGGAGTTATATGGCAGCCCTTGTAAGCGGCCATATTGCTATACATAGCGCCAGTTGACGATTGCTTCACCTCACTTGACACTTGATTGAAAAGACATGAAGAAGTTTTAGGACATTTACTTGTAGGCATATATTTATCTATTCTAATGGATTATTCACATTGGAGCCAATGGAGTACTAAATTACATTAGATAGGTTATCTTAAACAAAATTAGATATAGTTTGTTTTCGAAATGAGTGATCGTGCGTTGTTAGCTTCTTTGGGTGTTTGTTTTTTGGGAAAGCCGAGAGGAGCAGGTTACCTTCTTGCTCGTCTGCTATTTAGTATCTGAATTATTTTTATTTTCCTTCATCTTGCTTATTTATTTATGTTCATTTCAACCATCTATGGGATACTGTTACTCAACTTCCTTCATTTTTTCAAGTTCCTTCCTCTTTGATTATTCTTGATCCCAGATTATTTTTATAAATCTTTATGGACTTATATTTACCAACGATACTTCGTCTTTCTATTCTTTCAGATCGTATTTTTCTTATACTTCTATTTTTATTATTATTGTTCCGGGGTTATCTGTGGAACGCAGAGGTGAAAGAAGGTGCGGGCTGGAATGGGTCTATCTACGATAGTCAAGGATTAATTTACAACTTTAGAATAAATGTTATATTTCTCTTCAGATCTTAAATTTTAACAAAATTCTTGGTGAAAGAACAAGATTTCAGGTACTGTGCAATTTTGGTACAAAACCGAAAAACCAAGAATTGGCAATTTCCAATTTTGAGTTTCAAGCTCATAATTTACAAAGGTCCCAACATCGCTAATGTTGCGTTTAGTTAGATAGACAAGGAAAGATATCTCCCTAAACACAATTTTCAAGAGCACTTTGCTCTAACGGTTACACTCTACGGCCTTACAGAGGGACCACTCAATATTACACAAATATCTATAATATTACAAGAAAGGAGCTTACATGCTCTACAAATTCTACCAAGGAGGCTGCGCTCCCAAACCCTTACGGCCTTACAGTTGCACAATACTTTACAATTTCTGGTCTCTCTAGGCACAACCTACATTTAACAGACTATAGCAGTTGTATTTAAGAAGCAATAAAGGGGTATCGAGTACCTATACTGCCGGGCCTTCGTAAAAAGAACAGGTTAAATTACTGGCCCAGACTCAAAAATGCATGGAGGCGTACACTTGCCCTCCTTGAAATGAAGGTTAAAACCCTACTTGGGCTTCCGGCCCGATGATGAAGGGGCTAATCCCAAACTACTGAGGTGACTAGATGGACAAGTTAATTTACCATTTACAAGTGAAAACAGTTACAAAATCGTAGTCACCTCAAGATTAATCAAAGGGGAGTTCGAGAGGGTAACGCACTCTCTATCCCCGGTTTTCAGTTAGGTATTTTTAACTTATTTGAACTTTTACATGAGAAGAAAGAAAGTTTACGTTTTAAAAAATAGACGGTTACATAGTTAAAGACTGGAACCTTCGCCTCGAGTCAGATTGCGGGGATAACTACAGAGTTAGAAAATGGTGGCCATTACCTTAACTGATGTTCTGCCTGCCGAACGGTGAGACCCCCGCCTCCTCTCTTAACACAACACACTCAGTAATGCGACGCTCAATAAGACAGGTTAGCTCGAAAAAGAGACCACTTTTATACCCGAGAGGAAGGTTGGAGAAGGCTATGGACTAAATCCGGACATACCCTATCATTTTATTGGACAGACAAAAAGTTACAAGAAGCCTATGATTGGCTGAAAAATAAATACACAAAATATCTGATTGGTCAAAAACTAACGCTGGCGGGATGAGTAAGAAGTGTTGCAAACCTCGAAGAATCAAAAATAAGGAAAGTCAATTCAGTTCAGAAAACCTATAAACACAAAATATCTTTAAATTTCTAGTTATTCCAGTTTGCACCAGAGTGCATGACATCAGTTCTTTAATAGAGGCATCTATGGAGAAAAATCCAAATTTCTTGAAATAGTTGTTGCAACCAGTGATACACCAAAACAAAACAATGGAATCCAGTTAGTTTAGGAAACTTCAAAATAGCTTATAACTCTATCATTTTAGAAGTGACATCTTTTGATCACCGTCCCCACTTCTTGTACTAGATGTTTCAATTTTTATACGATAGATAGCGTTCTTCAAGGCACTTCATTTAAATGCACGGGGATGAGGTGTACCTCCCGGTAAAATTATTATTATTATTATTATTA
The DNA here is from genome assembly GCF_040414725.1 of Anabrus simplex. Lineage (NCBI taxonomy): Eukaryota > Metazoa > Arthropoda > Insecta > Orthoptera > Tettigoniidae > Anabrus > Anabrus simplex. The sequence goes on along the minus strand of NC_090265.1, from coordinate 605,151,597 downwards.
TTATTGTTATTGTTATTGTTATTGTTATTGTTGTTGTTGTTGTTGTTACTTACTAAGAATGTATGATTATTTAAATATAATAGTTTGGTAAAGTGACGTGGAAAGACATTTACTGGAAGGGCAGTTCCGTGGTAGAATTTAGTGGCATCTGGAGCAGTGTGATGGATTCTAATCTGCGAAGTCCCCTCTGTCAAATAATCCCATGCGGGTGTGAACCGGCCATATGGCAAAACAGATGTACCAAATGCGTTACAAACCCACGGTCAAGAGATCGACTCTCAGAACAGTCGGTTCGAATGTAATATTAGTATCTAATGCATCAGGCTCGTGTTAGCAGTCTTGATGGAAGAGCAGTGGAACACTACAGAACAGCAATGAGATGTCTTATCCCCTAAGGAGCCAGTTAGCTGGAAGAATGTCCTATTTTCCTTTAAGGGGAGACCCTACTGAGTTTTTCAGTCAAAAATGGTCCAGAAACCGAAAATGAGATTTTTCCATCAGATGATATTTCATTCCTTGCCGCGCATTGTGATATAATTTTTTTGCTTGTAGGGCCATTTTTAAATGCTCTGCGGGGGCGTTAAAATGACACGTGCACTTCAGTTTGAATGGACACGCCCACTTCCCTGCAGATAAAGTGGCATAGCTCAAAGATTCTTTTGTGTTTCAACTTGATTCTTGAGCATGATGTTTAGAAATGGCCTAGTGCTGCCATCTCTTATCTTATTTTTGATGATTTGTTGAAGAGGTGTATTAGGGAAAAAACTCAAAATCCAAATGAGAGTTTACAATCTGTTATTTGGCATAAATGCCCTAAACAGACCTTTGTTTCCAAAGCAAGGGTGGACATGGCTGTTGTAAATGCTGTGGGGGAGTTCAATATGGGTTCCGTAGCCTGTCAAAAGGTCAAAATGGCAGTTGATGGCAGACAATTGAGTGAAACCACTTACAAAGTGGGTCATGAACGTGACAGAAACAGGAAGCAGAAAAGTGCCATGAATAGTAAAGAAGACAAAAAACTGTTAGCAAGAAGCAGAAGCAGTCAAAATCAGTTGCTGAAGAGAGAAAAGGGGCTAAGGAAGGAGAAACATAGGTGCTGGGAAGTTCTGATGAAGGTATTATTACTTGACAGATGTTTATTTATAAAACTATCTTTTTCTCAGAACTAACAATTTCAGATGTTTAAAACATTCCTTGCACAACAGTTTTTGCACGATTACCTTCAAACTGTGTCCACACACTCTACATTATAAGGTTCATGAAACTTAGTATCCGTTTTAAAATGTAATCATAATTTTCAGAGATATTGGGTGTGAAATCCAAAATTTTCGTAGGTTTTAACATGGTTATGAGGTGTGGCGAGAAAATGGAAATAATTGGATAACCAATGGATTGTTTTTGAAATGAATACCAATTATTATTAAAATATGTGTTGTGACTATTGTAAGAAAGTTTCAAGAAAATATTTTCAAAAATATTGTGCATGGGACATTTTGAAAATGATGTACTTTTTTCAAAAAAATAGTTATAAATTGAAAAATATCCATTCAAATTCATTCAAATGTTATAATTAGCTTAAACTTACTTATCTCAATGTACTGCCAAAATTTGGTGAAAATCAGATAAGAATTGTAGAAAAATTAAAACTCAGTAGGGTCTCCCCTTAATTAATCAGGGCATATTTTATTTATTCGTTTGTTTATTTGTCCTATTGATTTACTCACATTGAGACTACTGGGGCACATGGGTTCTATCATGATAAGCAATACTGTGTTTCAATTGGGCGAAGGTGTTCTTGTTCAATGTGCAATCTTTCTCAAAAGTAAGTTCAATTTCTTATCCATTTTTCTACACAATAGAACAAAATGTAAAAACCGAACTGAACTTAATTACTTTGTTCAATTAAGCGCCATTAAGCATATATTTGCTTATAGTAAGATGAATTAGGGATTGGAGTAATTTACCAAGGGAGATGATCGGCAAATTTCGAAATTCTTTGAAACCATTTAAGAAAATACTAGATAAACAACTGATTGGGAATCTGCTCCCTGGGATACACCTCTAGACGTAGATCAGTAGTGTATGGTGATGATGATGATGATGATGATGATGATGATGATGATGATGATTTTTCACTCACACGTTGTTTGCTATTTGGGTCAATAGTTCATAGACGGGTTTGATGCAGCTTCCCATACCGCTCTATCTTTTCTTTCTACATATCTACTGCATTCTACGAACACGCTAATCTGTTTTTCATATTTTGGTATAACCCACCTGTTCTTACCGCCTACACTTCTCTCAAAAGCTAATTGAACAAGTCCACCGTGCGAGTTGGCCGTGCGGTTAGAGGCGCGCGGCTGTGGCTTGCATCCGGGAGATAGTGGGTTCGAAACCCACTGTTGGCAGCCCTGAAAATGGTTTTCTGTGGTTTCCCATTTTCACACCAGGCAAATGCTAGGGCTATACTTTATTTGTTTTTGCAAGTTGCTTTACGTCGCACCGACACAGATAGGTCTTATAGCGACGATGGGACAGGAAAGGGCTAGGTGTGGGAAGGGAGCAGCCGTGGCCTTAATCAAGGTACAGCCCCAGCATTTGCCTGGTGTGAAAATGGGAAACTATGGAAAACCATCTTCAGGGCTGCCGACAGTGGGGTTCAAACCCACTATCTCCCGAATACTGGATACTGGCCACACTTAAGCGACTGCAGCTATCGAGCTCGATGTGCACGTTATTAAGGCAACGGCCGCTTCCTTCCAACTTCTAGGCCCTTCCTATCCCATCACCATAAGACCTAGGCTATCTGTGTCGGTGCGACGTAAAGACACTAGCAAAAAAAAAAGTTGAACAAGTCCTGGACGTCTTCAGATGTGTCCTATCGTTCTATTTCTTCTTTTGGTAAAATATCGCCGAATCGATCATTCTCCTTTCATCAATCCGATTCGGTTCCATCTCATCCCGATCTGGACTACTAATCTCACCTTCAGCATTCTTCTGTAACATCACACTTCAAAAGTGTTCATTGTCTTTCTTTCTGAGAAAGATTGTTGCTTCTTTCTCATAGCCCTTGATTTTTATCACAGTTTTATCCATGTTTCACTTCCAGTAAATGCCACGCTCCAGACAAGATCCTCATAAATATTTTTCTAATTTGTACATCAACGTTTGAAGCGAGCAAATTATTTTTGTTAAGAAAGACCTTCCTTGCTTGTGCTAGTCTGCATTTTATGCTTTCCTAATTCTGCCATCGTTAATTACTACCCAAGTAATAATTTTCATGTACTTCCTTTAAGACTTCATTTCCTAATCTAATATTTTCTGCACCACCTGACCTCATTCGATTACATTCCATTACTTTTGTTTTTAATTTATTTATTTTTATCTTGTAATCCTTATCCACCGGTCTAGAAAGCCAAGAATAACGGCCGAGAGGATTCGTCGTGCTGACCACACGACACCTCGTAATCTGCAGGCCTTCAGGCTGAGCAGCGGCCGCTTGGTAGGCCAGAGCTCTTCTAGGGCTGTAGTGCCATTGAGTTAGGTATTTTCTCCTTCTCCAAGACTATGCCTATACCATTCAGAAATTTCTCCAGATTATCTGCAGACTCAGACAAAATAACAATATCATCAGCAAATCTCTAAATTTTGATTGTAATTACTTTACAAAGTTTTTCTTTGACTTTCTTTATAATCTAGGAAGGATAAAACCTGCAACCCTGTCTCACTCTCTTTGTGGATTGTTGCTTCTTTTCCACAGCCCTTGATTTTTATCATTGAAGCTGATTTTTGTGCAGAGAATACATAATTTTTTCTCAATATTTGATCCCGATCTTCTTTGGAATATCAAATACTTGATCCAGTCAACGTTATAGAACGCCACTTCTAGTCTACGAATGCCATTCTCATGGGATTGAACATTTTAATCCGATCCTCTAAGATCAAATGTAAAGTCAATATTGCCTCACATGTTATTTCATTTCTTCTGAAGCCCAACTGATCCTCTCCAAACTCAGCTTAAAATTTCGCAGTATGAAATACTAAACTAATGCTGCGGTATTTTTCATATCCACCATACTAGTTTCTGCTAAGACAAGACGTAATTATGAGGTCATGTTATCAATTCCAGGTACCTTGTTCCTATTAGTTTTCTCAATGCTCTGTGGGATTCTGACTCCATAATTGGGTCTCCAGTTTCATCAGCATCAACTTCCTCGTATTTTCTGTTTCAGGAACCTTATCTACTTTTTTCTATTGATACAATCGTTGAATATATTCCTGCCATCTTTCTGCCTTATCTTTCCATAGAAGTGGTTTTGAATCTGAGCTCTTAAGTCATGTACCTGGTTTATTTTCCCTAAAAGTTTCCTTGATTTTCGTATATGGAGTATCTACCTTTCACACAACCATACACTCTTCAACATCCTTGCGCTTCTCTTTCAGCCAATCTTCCTTAGTTGTCTTGCACTTTCTATCTACTTTATTTCTTGGTAATTTGCATTCTTTACTGCCCCCTCTCTTTCTTTTTTTTTTTTTTTTTTGCATTCTTGTAGTTCCGCCGTTCAACAAAAAAAGTCTAGTATCTCCTGAGTTATCATTGTTTCTTATTTGATTTCGCCTTTCTTCCTAATGTTTCTTCAGCAGACCTATTGATCTCATTCTTCAGGACTGTTCATTCTTCATCTATTGTGTTTCTTTCAGTCTATCCATTTAATCCGTGTGTAGAACATGTTCCATGTAACCTTCTATCACTCTCTTTCATTTCAACTTATCTACATCTTATCTCTTAGCATGTCTTCACGTTTTGAATTTATTCAACTTCAGACGGCCTTTCATGAGCACCAAATTGTGGTCAGAGTAGAGTTCACGTCTGCGATTGGGTAGGCGTTATAATCCAACATCTGATTTCTGAATTTTTTTCTAACCATAATGAAGTCTATTTGATGTATTCCAATAACTTGAGGGTTGTCCATGTGAATAGCCATCGCTTGTGGTTTTTGAAGGACTAAATTATGATAGGTGCGGAATTATACCAGTCGACTTCCCCTTTCATTCCTTTGTCCCATTGAATTGAATATTCTCTCTCTTCGTGTATCCTATCCTTGTTAACGTGCGGCACGTCGGCGTATGCAGTGTAGGCTTCGACTTACGAGTGGCGACGGCTGGACCATGTCCCAACAGCTCCGTACTACCACCGACCAACCGAGCGGAGGACGGGTGGCCGCGGCTCTATCGTGTCTCTACACCTCTGCATTCGCGAGACAGAGAGGGACTGGTCCCCATCGCCGGCTGTCCTGAGAATGGATTTTCGCTGTTTTACAACTCTCCTGAACTAAAGCGAATACCAGGACAAGTCCCAGTGTAGACCATGGCCACCAATCCCCTCACTTTCACCATACATCTCCTCAAATCTCCTTGGCCCGAGAGAAGGCGTCGCCTTCTAAAAGGGCCGCCATACCCCTTCAGAGTACGGAATGAAGCAGTTCTACTATGTGCGGTACATAGTCATTCAAGTCCTCTTCACCTACAGCGATCTGAAGAATGAGTTGTCACTTTTCGTGATATTGTGTGATCATGCGATTGTTAACCTGAAATCTCAATGGACGCGATTGACTGCAAGCAGCAGTTGTTGCGAACATTCCTATAAGGGCTTCAATGACCCCGAAATGTTGCAACGTTCATTCAACGTGGAGTAGACATGCAAACGTCACTTTGCTGCTCCATCACTGCTGTTCGAGAATGAGACAAATAAACGTATCTAATTTGTGCGGTGAGGAGAGACATGTTCCTGATATTGTTGATCACGAGGATGGTGTAACTATAATACCTCCACTCTGCATATAAAATACATTTGACTGGTACAATACCTGTTTATAGGCGCTCAAGGTATTTCTTGTCGCTAGAGCGGCGCTTATGCCGACGTCTTCCATGCTGGATGTTAACGTTATAAATGACAGAATTTTACACATGTGAACAAGACGTTTCATGGTGCTTTCTACAATGTTATTTATTCATGGGAATGGGTTCCTGGAATGGGTTCCTAGCTAGGTATGTTATTTGTTTATATACTCGTGTCAAAATTGATACATAAAAAGAAATTAAAGGGAAACAAATGGAACTTGCACACAGATAAATAAACTTGTACATATAAAGAAACAATGTTCGTAACTGAAAAACAAATGAATTAACTACAATAATAAAAAAGATGACAAACTACTGGCTATATAAAAAGATATACTGATTTATATTGATGTTTATATACAAAGTTATTAATATTCACTTTGAGAAAATCAAGTGATCATAAATATTTCAATATCATGTGTGACGCGATGTTACCTAGCAACCGTGCAAGTGAAGCATTGATGGATACGGGTGGCATACAACTTTCTCTATACACTTCCATGGCATGCACAGCTCTCAAAGTACTGTTGCTAGGTAACATCACATTACACATTTTGTTGCATGGTACTATTTGGCTACACAAATTTTCGGATGTTGCGCCCTCCCCCTCCAGCTCTAAGATAAATTTGTCAAAACTATACAATCAATTATATGCAATTTCTATCTATACACTTTACCCAGAAACTGGCAACAGCTATGGAGCTGTCATGTGCCTTAATTAGCTCCTCTTCACTGACAGATACGGAGAACATGGACGATGACACAGATGCTTAACACCAGGATTTCTCCACATTGACTTAGGTGTGATTCTTCTGTGTTTAGGTTACTGAAAACATCCGAGAGGATAGATCATCTTATATCACTACCGTATTGCGAAACTTTAAAACGCACCTAGAATACATGAAATACCTATGTGGTACGACATGTTGTATTTTAAGAAAGCTGTTGTTCTTAAAAAAGAAACTGTAGAGAAGGGGAGAGAGTTCGCTATCTGTGGAGTTAATTGCACACAACATTCACCATCAGAGACCACAATCGGTGGATAATGACAAACAGGTTTTGACCGTAATGTTACCGGTAATGCTGTCTGAAAGATGGGAACTTTGAGTCCTTTGTGGTGGGGTGGCAGTGTATTGGACGAGCAAACAGCCCGACTCTATACTGCTGTTGGTTGAGCCTCTGCAATCCTCTCCTCTGCTCTTAGCACGCGCCTGTTAATTGCGAACCGCCACTGGACTTTGTTTGTTTGTTGGTTTGTTTGTGAACAAACAACGGAGAGAGTGAGCGGGCGACCGGTTGAAATATATCCTTGGGTACACTTACACCCCACATATTGATCAGATTGGACGGCTGTGTGTGGCAGCATTGTGGCACATACTCCAAGACTAGCCTCGCGAGAATACGCCTTATCTACATCTCTCAAAACTTCCAACGATCCTAAAAAATAGGGTAGTAACCTTTGTTGGAAGTACTAGTTCAGATCTTACAACAGACTGAAAAGAAACAGAAGAAAGGAGAGGAGTTATGTCTCTTGAAAAACTTGCGTAAAGTGATGGAAATGGGAATGTTCTGAAGAAAGAACTGAAAGGGGAAAGAACGGGTTTATTCTCGTAGTATTCGCTTTCTGAAGAACTGATGATGACGATTACAAGGGCCCGGATTTTTATGAGCTAAAATCTCTAGAAATATGCACACTGTTATGCCATAGAAGGTACCAAAGCATGGCGTGAGAACTAGTGAACATGGGGCAATCTTTTATTCATAATTTTAAAAAATAGATATTTTCCGAAAATTGCTAACAGACATTTTCATTCATTATTCTGTAAAAAATATATACTTTTTCCAAAAATTGATAAGAAAACCCTTTTTATTCATGATTCTATAAAAAATATACAGTGACCGGCAAAATTAATGGATCACTTGAATTTTCAGAGGAAAAAAGCACGTTGAATTGTGAAACATTTGTCTATTATGTACATTGATTATTTTCATGAAAAAGGAATATCTATGTAACTAAGGGTAGCAAAAATAGACAGGTAAAATTAGATATTTTTCTCATAAAAATAATCCATATGATTAATAAAACAAATGTTACAAAATTTAACACGCTTTTGCCTTTGAAAATTCAAGTGATCCATTAATTTTGCCGGTCAGTGTATTTTCCAAATATTGCTAAAATATTTTTTATTCATCATTTTCAAAAATGAATGTTAACTCCTATTGACCACAGAAGTGTGTTCGTTCTATAAAAATAGAATGAACTGAATTTATTCTTCGTGCGAAAACATGAAAAGTGTATAAATGAATTCAGAGTTCACTCCGGAGAACACGGAGGTGTTCTCAGAAAAATTTATTTTGCTCGTCTAATGCTTTGCTGCTCAGAATTATAACCCAACAACAACGGGGTCGGAAACACACAAGAGGGAATGTTTTGAAGGGGTAGGCGAGACCGATCAGCAGCAAACTTGGGCATATGTTCTAACATTCTCTTGTCCTCGCTATTTTGACAGCTTATTGCTCGCGAAACCTGTTACCTTCGAATTTCATTTAACCACAACATATCTCTAGGGAATGAAATGAAATGGCGTATAGCTTTTGGTGCCGGGAGCGTCAGAGGACAAGTTCGGCTTGCCAGATGCAGGTCTTTTGATTTGACGCCCGTAGGTAACCCGCGCGTCGTGATGAGGATGAAATTATGATGAAGACGACCACATACACCCAGCCCCCGTACCAGCGGTATTACGCAATTATAGCTAAAATTCACGACCCTATTGTTAATCGAAACAGGGACCAGCACGCGAACCATTTAGCCACGGAGCCGGAATTTCTAAGGGATGGAAGTCCAAAATAACCAAACACAAAATCAGTTGTCATTATCGGCACGAAATATGTGAATAATGCTTAGAGAGCGGCTAAAAGAAAAAATGACCAGAAATAAGCTTTTAAACTATTTTCTTTACCAAATATGCATTTATGCTGTTTACAAAAGTTAGAAATTTGTGTAAGTTTGTAAAAGGAGACCATGATAGAAATAAGAGCTTTAATGGTGACGTTTAACATAACTTCGATTGCTGTAGATTTTAAGAATCGCCGGTATTTTTCCCTGAAAAGAGGTAGGTTGTGAAATGTCAGTAAATTTATCTACATGCTGCTTCTCGCTTTTGTACCAGAGCTAACTACGCTATGCAACCTTTCTAAACGGGAACTGTAGGACTTTATTAGGTGCGATGTAGCAACAGTGTGCATATTTATTTTAAATTCGGATAGACAGGAAGATTGAAAAGTGATCTTTAAAAATACTAGCAAATGTACCCATGCTTCACTACGATATTCAACATTGTATATGGATATCGAAGTAAATTACTATACATGCAGTGAATACGTTTTTTTTAAAATTGCTTGTCTCTCAGCGTTATCCAGGAACAGCAGGGAGAGGTTCCCATATGGGGTTGTTTCAAATGGAAAGTGCGAGTTGCGGAGTTGTGATGATGACGGCAGGCTCCCTTGCCTACTGCCATTCACAATCGAGTAGGTAAGTTTTCATTATAATGGGAGATCCCATTATCTTCTGCGAGGTCACAATCGATTTGGGGAGTTTTCGTTACAATGGCTGGTGCCCTTTCCTACTTCCAGACGGATTATAGTTGAGAAGGTTTTGTTATAATAGCAGGCACCTTCCCTACTGCCAGTCAAATTGAGTTGTGCTGTTATAATTATAATGACAGGCCCCTTTTCTTAATGGCAGTCACACCGAGTTGGTGAGTTTCCATTATAATAGCAAGGCCACTATGCCTCATGCCAGTCACAATTTAGATGGGTACATTTGTTTATAATGGCGGTCACACTTACCTACTACCAAAAACAATCGGTTAGGGGAGTTATGAACACAAATGCATGCTCCCTTGACTTCTGCCAGTCAAAGCGAGAAAGGAATTATTAATTACAATGGCATTCCTTCCTTATTAATGCTACTTGCAAAGGAGTTGAAGAAGGATCCTATTCTTACTGACAGTCAAAGTCGATTTGGAGAGAAATGATTATAATAGCAGACTACCTCCTGCTGAGAGTCACTATCAATGTAAAGTATTAATTATAATGGCAAACATATCCTTTCTACATCGCTGCAAATCGACTTCAGTGAATATATATAGATCGACATACGAAGTATATGCATGTTTACTATATTGCAGACCTTCATTTACAGATTATATAAATGAAAGTCCACAGCCTGCTTCCAGTCATTCGACCGGGTCAAGAATGGAATGAATGAATGAATGAATGAATGAATGAATGAATAAATGAAGACCCCATCTAGCGGCGAGGTTAGGAGTTGTGCCGGCTGCCGAAGCCTCATTTACAGATTAACTGCTGCTAAACGACACATCATATCGACAAACGGATTGCACCATAATACGCCACATGTAGCTCTCTAAATGGCTGGTCTTAAGATATTTTCTCCTCTCTTATCTATTTATGGGTAAAATTGAGTTAGAAAAGTTGAGTAGGGTGAAATTTGGGTAAGGTTCTCTCACAGTGAATTACTTTTGGGTACTAATGTGACAGCTATAAGCATAGAATTTGGCTCACGTATGGATACTGGGTGGGCCAATGTTCGTGTAGAATTAGATGATTCTATCTTTCATATAAGTGATTCGAACTACGAATCATACACGTACAAAGAGGGAAATGTAGGTATAATCGAGAAATAGAGACAAACCTTGCATATAAGGAATAGACACACGACGAAATGTCATATGACCAAAGTTGTAGATCACTCCAGATTGAACTGAGATTGTGCCAACCCTTTTGTGATACGACTTACCGTTTAGCCGCATAATACCTCGAAACGAAGGTCTACAGGACATTAAAATTGCCTCCCTTTTCCGATATTTTTCGGGCGTAAAAATGAATTTTTAAAGATATTGGAAGCATTTCGTCGATTACAGGCTAATTTTCTAGCTGTCTGAAAGATTGTGTCTCAATCTTGCTTTGGGGCGTGGGTAAGAAAGGGCTTTCAGGAAACTAAAGCTAACAAACATTCAGATGGTCATTCTTATATCTGAAACGGATAACTGTACAACAATTTCGCCAAAATAGTCAATGTACAGACACACGGTCATTACGATATTATTTATATAGGTTTTGTCCAAGGAATAAATTATGAAAGTGAAGAAAAATATGAAGCATGGTAAAAATGTGTAAATGTGAGCATGTTGCAAGTTGAAAGTGGGAATGGATTTTATTAACATAGATTTACGTTCCTCGACAACGGGAACGAGGAAAGAAAACATTAAGACTCTTTTAGTGTTTGGGTAGAACGCGTATATCGATTATGTTTAATGTATCAATTGACAGATAAAAGACGAGGCTATCTGTTGCAAAAACAAAATATCTATATATAAAAAGAGTTTACTAAAACAGCTTTGGCAGATCCGTCCGTCCGTTCTACTGGACCGATTTTCTTCATTTTTGTTTTATTCTCTCCGGAATTACCTGGCGGTGAATCATGAGACATTGATAGGTCTCTAAGTTCAGCCAACTTTGAGTAATCATAACATCAAATGATTAACATGATGACTCCAATAATTGCAGGCGAAGGCTTGCCCTAACCCACAATGCATTCTGTACTTAGCAGGTTGCTGAGCGACTAACACTTTCATTAATATTCCGATATACAGTATTCGTATGTGATTTTCATCCTTAGTAATGTCATTGCATGCAGCCATGTTTTATTACTACCTGTCAAGCCAGAGAGTATACACTTCCTCTGATGATGGAAGAATACTATTCTCTACTGGATACTCTTTGATTCTCTGACCTTCGCCAGCTTCTGAATATACTCAACAGATGGCAGAACGTTACATGCTGCTAAGAGAAAACAGTCTACATACATACAGACGGGAGGGTATCAAGTCGACTAGCCTTCTGTATCACTATTAATAAAGCCCAGGGGCAAACGCTTGAAAAAGTGGGTGTCTACTATTTTTTTTTTACAAGTTGCTTTACGTCACACCAACGACGATGAGACAGGAAATGGCTAGGAGTTGGAAGGAAGCGGTCGTGGCCCTAATTAAGGTACAGCCCCAGCATTTTCCTGGTGTGGAAATGGGTAAGCACGGAAAACCATCTTCAGCGCTGCCGACAGTGGGGTTAGAACCTACTATCTTCCGAATACTGGATACTGGCCGCATTTAAGCGACAGCAGGTAGTCTGCTTACCCGAACCAGTATTCACCCTAGGCCAAGTGTACTGTGTGTTGAACTATCTCGGACAAGATCGTTTGGAAATGTTAAGATCCAGATACGACCGAATGGTCGAAGCATAGAGAATACTGTATAGAAGGAAGTGTTATATACTAAATTACGAATGAATCAGTTATTATGTACCGGTATTAAATATTCATAAAACTAATGAAAAGGGAGGCAGAACAATATGACTGCAACAGGCATATCAAGATGAGTTATCTGACCTACTTATAAGGAATACTGCGGAACATCACGGGTCCACTAGTAAGTAAATAAATTGAAAATATGGAACGTGGTTTTCATGAAATAGATCTTCAAGGTAAGGCAATATTTGTGCTAAATATGTGACGTCACAAGCTTACGCTTGTTATAAGGTGTTATAAGATGTTGACTCGCACTCTCAGTTGGAGATTAGCTGTCGTCAATACATCGTGGTCAGTTTTATATAATGTATGTATGTATGTTGGGTATTCAGCCCGAAGGCTGGTTTGATCCTCTGCAGCTCCGCCAAACAGCTGTCATAAATAGCCTAGGCGTCACTGAAGAGGCGTACCAGAGAAATGAGGAGTGAGGTAGTTTCCCGTTGCTTTCCTCACCGAGCCAGCCGTTGCTATTACATATCAGTCTGCCAAGCCCACTGAAATGCATGCACCAACCGACCCTATGAGCGATATTTTCACACCATTCATAACAGGGACTGGCTGCATAAGGAATGGTATTACTAGCATCACTCATACCTCAGTCACTTTCATATTGTCAAAGCCAAGGATAAGACTGAGACAGGTCAATGAAAGTCACAAATTTGATATAGCCCACACCAGAAGACATAGTGCACAATAAACACTACATCTCGCCAGCAAACGCATAGTTTTATATAAGAACAAATTTTATAGTGGAAAAAGAAAGATTTGATTACAGCGAGCAACTATCGCAGCATATTGGGCAATTACTCCTAAACTCTTAAATGATGTCTCTTATTTCTCATATCACATACTACACCGAGTTATTATCCACATTACAAGTGTACCACGTTCTATTGAAAAAAAATCCGCATAATATCTGTCTTTTATTTCTCAACAGTAATTCAAAACCCTTCGGCCGTTATAATAGTGACAGCCTACCACCAATTTTTTTTAGATCTTGAGGTTTCGAATTAAAAAAAACTTTTTTCAGGTTGTCTGTCTGTTAGGTCATCAGCTCAGAGGCTGGTTGGATCCTCAAATAGCACCACCAAAGGTTATGCGGTTATATGGAAACCCCAAAAACCAAAATGAGGCGTACTAGGAAAGATGAGGAGTGAGGTAGTTTGCCATTGTTTTCCCTACTGGGTCAGAAAGTACTATTGCAGCACGACTGACCCTATGAGCAGCTCCTTTCATAACATTCAGATGCACTAGTCGTGCTCTGAATGTCATTACTCAGCACTACCCATACCCCAGCAACTTCCATATGGTCACAGCCATGGATGTTGCTTGGGCTTCAGTGGTAGCTACACTTTACTCTGGCCTGTGCCAAGGGATGGATGCAAAAGTACTGTATCCATCAAGAAATGACAGCAGGCGTTCTTCAGGTTATCTTAGCTATTTATGGGGTCGCGGGAGATACCGAGCCTCATTTAGATTTCGGCAGGGGGGTTTCCTGCCGGATGCCCTTCCTGACGCCACATGATTTGTGAAATAGAAACATCAACCCAAGATCGACTGGGATTCGAGCCTTAGCCCTCTGGGCGGAAAGCCAGGAGAGAATCCACTGAGCTAATCCCCCCCCCCCCAACACACATACACTTCCCCATATCAATGAATTATGAAAATGCTATATCGTCGTTTCGCCTCGAAATACCGTTACGTGACAATGTTGAGGGGAGTAATACTGACCCGCACCACATGTATCACTTAGAACTAAAATTCGCTGATACACCTCATTCAATACTGAATCTTAGGTGGCAGAACCTTTCTGGTCAGAGTTTAAGCTGAAGCTCCGGAAACCGTTGGAGTAGTTAGTGGGACGTAAAGCCACTAACATTGTCTAAGCTGAAATATAATCACATAGCGGATTTTCCACGCACAACTACGATATACATTATAATCCAACGGAAGAAAATAACTTTATGATATCCAATGAGGATTGGGGCACAACCTTGATTTATAAACATATCCTTTATTTAGTCACGTTCTGGATGATGTTCCATGTCGGTACATTAACTTCTCGATCTGCTTGATAAACGATGTAAAACGGGACGATGCGCTCACGTAAGTTCTACTGCGGCTCAGAAGCTGAGACGAGCGAATGTCTGTTTCTTTGCACTTTTAGATAAGAATTCCTTTCTGGGCAGATTACTGAGAAGTGGATTCTCAATGAAACTCCATGACGCTATCGTTATTAGTTAACACCAAATGAAACCGTGCCAGATCAACTATAATAGGTGAGTATGGAGGCATTGTAAACATTTTAAGAATTAACACCAACATGGCAAGGTTATTGTCTAGTTGATTTGAATGGTGTTCTTATGTGATGCACTCGCGTCTGTACACACCTTACTGCCTAGGTGGGTAACACTGCACCATGCATACACTGGCATCGGCTTCTTCTCATATGCATCTAGTACAAAATAATCACTATACTAAAAAAAATCATGGTCTGTTTTTTGCTGGACTGTTAGGTGTATTGCACATCGCAGTAACTGTAAAGCGACCCGACAGTAAATGAAACTATGTACTTGATAAATCTCCAGCACGTTTAAGAAAACTGAATGCCATTGATATTCTGCTACTGGATAACACGGAGGCCATCCAGAATTTTTCCTATAAAATAAACACAGTTACATGAAAAACTTCATTGGAAACTGATACAGCAATATTGGGGCTATTTTTTGACGTAATTACCACTGGGATTGAGACACTTGTCATATCGGTGGATCAACTTTTGTATGCCGATGTCGTTGAAATCGGCTGCCTGGGAATGGAACCAGCGTGTGGCATTCGTCTTCAGCTCTTCGTCCGTGTGAAAATGCTGACAAGACAGTAATTTCTTGAAATACAAGAAAAGATGAAAATAGCTGGGAGAAAGATCAGGATTGTACGGTGGATGATAAAACACCTCCCAGCCGAACTCCCGCAGAACAGTTGCTGAGCGCCGTGCGGTATGTGGGCGAGCATTGCCATGGATCAGGCAACACCTGCACTGAGCATTACACGTCTCTTATTCTGACTGGCTCATCGCAATTTCCGTGGAGACTTTATCACAGGCCGAACCTCGCAGGTGGCAGGAGAAAGAATACGAGCCGCCATTTCGAGCCACTGCTGATGCGCTACTGACACCAAGCGGGACTTGTACGGCCGGTATATGATTGTTACATCATAGATCTGTCGCGCATGCTCATATTTCCCGGCTAAATAGGGAAACTTAATTTCTGGATGGCCTATGTATGAAGTCACACATGGTGTAAGTCGTTCGTGACACAATTAATTGCCTTAGTTGGAAAACACTAATGTATTCGGTAGTCTCTCCTACATTACCCTTTCCGATGACCATCTTTCCTATTACTCTTTTATTTAGAGAACCACAGTTGATGAGGTGACTGAAGCACTGGATGAATTCTTTGGATTACGTTCGCCGGTGTTCTGCCATGCCAGGATCCATGGTCTTCCAGAGTGCTGGAGAAAGTTCATTAATGTTGAAGTGAACTATTCTCTATCTGCCTCATATTAAGTTGTTTCTCCCTGTTGCGTCAGAATCTTATAGAACTTGAAGGGTTAACTTAATAACGACAGATGCGACAGATTCAAGACTTTGTGATAAAAAAGAAGTACATTACAGTAACAGTCTGAAGGACAGATGTTTGTTTTGGACATCTTCGGTGTTACATACTGGGTCACGGATTTGATTCTTTCGGAAATAAATATTCATTTATTTATTGAATATCCTAATATTTACAAATTTATTTTAATTGAGTGGCATATATTAGGGTCATATTTTAACAAACATATTTTAAACTATTGATCCCTGGTACAAAAAATCTAAATGGCTAAAGATTTGATGAATGAATTTTAGAAACTGTTCACAACAGCATGATTTTCTGAATAGATCGTATAACGGCTTTGAAAGTCCCACATTACAGCTGTTCCGGGGACACTCGAGATCAAATCATGTACTTCCAGACATGGCGCAGTCAAACAGGAAATGACACACTGTTTGAGATTCTCAATAATAGCACAGGTAGTCATCTGCAGTATTCATTTTAAGACGTTCAAAACAGCGCTTAAACTGAGTGAGAATGAACTCTTGTACTAATGTTTTGTAATGGCGTCAGAAATTACATCGCGATAGAGTAGTTCCCTTGGGACAGATCTCTTCAGAAAGGAATAAGCAGCACACTAACTGACTTGTGCATTTCCTTCCATTTCAGTTTCCAGCTCAGGATAATTTATCCTTGTAAGCTCACCGTTTAACCTGTGTGTAGGACACTCAGTAAACCCTAATTTGTATTATATGTCTATGAAGGGGATGTGAAAGTTGTTCTGTGTTCTCTTTACAATATATTTGTTGATGGAATCTCCAGAGGAGAAAAGTATCGCGTGGATGGATAAATCAGATCGTGGGCGTTGGTTGAAATAATTTCTGTGCTTTTGAAGGAAAAGTTTTAGAATGATTCTCTATAAAAGTATACGTACTTTGACTTCCACAAAAGTTACAGATAGCATGTCAGTGGACAGTCGTACGGATTACTCTTGTAATATTTCAATAACTCACTCTTTCGACAGGGGAGTAAAACAGTGTTCGATCAACAAATCCCTCCGTGTAAAACGATTACAATTTTTACGCGTCCCACTCTCCTCGAGCCATGACTTTCCACGATCATTTGAAACTGAAACCAGGCTGATAAACGTCAACGTCACACCACGGATTCATTTGAGAAAATTGTTGGATCGAAAATGATGCACCACTAAGATTCAGGCGTTAAGGAGTGATATTTTCTTCCTGACTTCCATTTTGGCTGTACATTAAAACTGATAATGTACGAAATATTTCTACCATATTTAGATGGATTTTATAATGAAAATAACCGAGCGAGCTGGCCATGCTCTTAGGGTTGCGTAGCTGTCAGTTTGCATTCAGAGGATAGTGGGTTCGAGCCCCCCGCTGTCGGCAGCCCTGAAGATGATTCTCCGTTGTTTCCCATTTTAACACCAGACAAATGCTGAGGCTGCACCTTAATTAAGGTCACAGCCCCTTGCTTCCCACTCTTAGCCCTTTCCTATCTCATCGTCGTCGGTGCGATGTAAAGCAAATTATAAAAATAAAACAACCTGAATTTTCATGCCGTTTACCATCATACTATTATCTTCTGTCCAGCTCACAACATTGCCGAGGTCTTTTTTAGTCGCTCGCAATCCCATAACTTGTTACAATGTTTAAAGTAATAAATATTATCCGAAAAAGCCTTGTCTGTGATTCCAGTTGTTACTCATATTGTTTATATAAATAAGGAAACATAAAGGTTCAATAATGTTTCCCACCGAGCTCAATAGTCGCAGTCGCTTAAGTGCGGCCAGTATCCAGTATTCGCGAGATAGTAGGTTCGAACCCCACTGTCGACAACCCTGAAAATGGTTTTCCGTGGTTTCCCATTTTCACACCAGGCAAATGCTGGGGTCCCATCGTCGCCATAAGACCTATCTGTGTCGGTGCGACACGTAAAGCAACTAGCAAAAAAAAAAAAAAGTTTCCCTGCGGAACCCCTCCCCACCTCTTAATCGTTATAGGGTCAGATAATGTCTCTCCTATTCTAATTCTCTGAGTTCTATCTTCTAAAAGTTTAGCCACCCATTCAACCACTCTTTCGTCTAATCCTCATTTTCATCAGCAGTCTCCCATGATGTACTGTAGCAAGACCCTTGGATAGATCAATAGCGATACAGTCCATTTGACCAGTTGGTCTAAAATACCTTCTCAGTCTTGCTGGAATCATAAAAGTTGAGCCTCACTGGAATAACCTTTCCTAAACCGACCTGTTACTTAGTAATTTCGCAAACGTGTGTAATATAATCAGAAATAATGCTTTTCCAGAGCTTACAAACGCATGCTAAACTGACTGGCCTGTAATTATCCGGTTTATGTTTATCACCCTTTCCTTAGTACACCGTGACTACAATTGCAACTTCTGATTCATTTCGTATAGCTCAATCACGCAAACAGTAATCAGATTATTTCAGATATGGCACTATATCCTTCAGTATATCCCCAGAAATCCTATCAATCCCAGCTGGTTTTCTAGGTTTCAACTTTTGTATCTTTTTCTAAATATCTTTATTGTCAAAGGAAACGTTTAGTACTTCGCCAGTATTTGTCACCTCCTCAACATGGACAGTATCCTTAGTCCCAATTATTACGTTTTTGTCTGTCAATTCAGAATATTTCTGTAAATGCTCGAGTGAAGTCATGACTACTTACATAGTTACAGTACTTTACAACTTCTAAGATGGAAAACAACATTTCAGTCTTAAAGAGCGTTAAAACAAATTTTCCTAACGAGCAATTATAGGCAGTAAAGTAAGAATAGGGCTGACCTCTATTATAAGCACTAGGAAATATTCCCAAATAGCCGTCAGTTGACATGGATAGAATATCAGAAAGAATATTATTTTTCAAACCAACTGATCGAGCATTTGCCTATGATCCAAGGTCTAGTAATTTGACCGAAGGTACTGCACATCTCCTATCGAATACAATGATGATAATGGAATAATGTGAATGTTATTAATATGTATATACAGGACCGTATAAATACTTTCCTCAAATTAACTTACAACCATATTTCTCTCTTAAAAGCCTTCCAAATTTGACACGATAGACTATTAATAACAGAAAAATGTTACCACTATACTATATTTGATGACTTAGTTTGTATTATTATACAGAACAAACGCTCATACAACTAGATTGCTGGCTTCATTTAGCGCCTCACAAGCAAGGCGGCCCCTGGGATGTGCTGCCATCAGACGAGTATTGGAGGAACTACGATAACCTGATTTGCTTACCAAGCACCAGAGAATCTCGTTGGATCATTTCTGGCGTGGGTATAAATGAGTGTTGATTCTTTGTAAATATTAAGCACGAATGTAATGTATTAAGAAAGTATAGTCAATCACCTGTCATAACTAAATAAGTAAGGCGAGAGGGTTTTATACGGTATACACACTTCAAAGTCGTAAAGGGCCTGTTATCAGTCAACATCATCTTATCTAACAAATGATTTCACTTGTGAACAACATGATGATTCATTGTATGGTACGGAACAGTTGAATAGTTTACCGATTACATGCTCAACCTTCTGCTTTCAAAGATACTGGATAGAATCCTGGCATCTGAAGTTGACATTTAAGAATGTTTAAAAATGCGAGAAATACCTGTCAGCAGTTACTATTATAATAATAATAATAATAATAATAATAATAATAATAATAATAATAATAATAATAATATTTTAACTGTATTATTAACCCTATAAATAGACGATGGTAGAATGTTTAACCTATCCGTAAATCTGAGCTGACACATTCGAGGTTTAAATGGAGGGGCACATATGACACGCAGAATTTCAATATGTCAGGCTGAGTGTTGCAGAAGAGAGAGAACTAGATTTCTGAGCCCAAGTTATCGGGTACGATCCTAGCTCAGTCTGATGGTATTTGAAATACACCAGTTTCGTCTCGGTAGATTTACCGTCACGTAAAAGAAATTTTCTAGGATAAAATTGTGGTAGCTCGACGTCCCTGAAAAGTGTACGAGTAGTTAGTGGGACGTAAAACCAATAACTTTCTGTGTATCTGCCATCTGCATTGATTGCTTTACTTCTTATGTATTTTATAAACTATTGATGATGATGGTGATATGATGATGATTGTTATTTAAAGGGGCCTAGCATCTAGGTCACTGGCCACTTTTGAACTCTTACCTCATTATTATTATTATTATTATTATTGAATGCTATTTCTTTATATTATTTTAATCTACGTGGTTAAATGTAACAGAGCGCCACAAACCCTAACTTCGCCACTGCTTAAGACTAAATAAATAAATAAATAAATAAATAAATAAATAAATAAATAAATAAATACATCTGCGAGATTAAAATGGATCGTCGAAATTGTCACAAACATCTTAAATCAGTATAGGCCTACCTGAATAAGGTAGCAGAGACCTTTGCTAAATGGTGGCCATGATCATTCAGGCGTTGAGTCTATGTGGTCTTCAGACCATGGTCAGCTGGTTCGAGTCCCATTGGTCGAAAAATTTTTCATCATCAGAATATTGGTTGACAGGGTACGGGAGGTGGTGGTATACAATTTCTGATCACTAGATTGCGTGCCAAAAGCCTGGATTGAATTCCAAACCTCTCCACAGTGCTTATATGGATTGAGGGCATATGAAGTTGTTGATGGTGATTCGTCCGTCAGATAGCGACATAAAAGCCTTGACCAGACCCCTTGGTGCTATTTGACAGGAGTTGGCTATGTGGTGGAACCGGGTTTCACCCTCTCCCTTCCTACTATCATGTATTACGTCATTCATTTCATCTCATTAAATCATGTGATGAGGTTGACGTCAGGAAGGGCATCCGTCGTAAAAACTCCATATGAAGATTACTATTTTATACCCGACCCCGTAGAGAAACGGAACAAGGGTTGGACATACAGACCATGGTAGCAGATACTTTATCATAATAATAATAATAATAATAATAATAATAATAATAATAATAATAATAATAATAATAATAAATATTGCTATTGGTTTAACTTACACTAACACATGAACGATTTTTAGCTCGCTAGGTTGGGAAAGAGTTACGTGTGGGCTACGGCCTTAATTAAGGTAAAGCTACAGCATGTTGGTGTGAAATTGGGAAACTACAGAAAACTATCTTCAGGTTTTTCGAATCCACCACCTCCCGAATGCAAGTACACAGCTACATGTGTAGAACCGAATAGCCAACTTGGTCGGTATTGTTATTAAATGTCCGGCGCTTTGGCTGAATGGTCAGCGTATTGCCATTCGGTTCAGTAGACTGCGGGTTCGATTTCCGGGTAAAACGGGGATTTTAATCCCGTCTGGTTAATTCCTCTAGCACAAAGGCTAGGTGTTAGCGTTCGTCTTAATATACATCTTCAAATACAACATACACAATGTATGAAACGATAAACCACCATACAGACACGAAGACATCCCTCTACATAGAGCTGGGATCAGGAAAGGCATCCGGTCGTAAATCTAGGCTAAATTCATTGAATCTGCCGACACCAGAGAATTGGGAAAAGGAAGATGATACTACTAGTACTATAATAATAATAATAATAATAATAATAATAATAATAATAATAATAATAATAATAATAATAAGGGCGTGAGGCCTCCAACGACGCCTGGTGTCGATCTTTCAAGTTGACGCCGTATATGAAGGCGGTGCACACATCCAGTCCCCGAGCCATCAGAATTAACCAATGAAAGTTAAAATCCCCGACCCCTCCGGGAATTAAACCTGGGACCCCCTACACCAAAGAAGGCCAGTACGCTAATCATTTAGCCATGGAGCCGGACACCAGCACTACTACTACTACTACTACTACTACTACTACTACTACTACTACTACCACAGCTACTACAGCGAAATAAGTATTTGACAAGATAACAAGGCATTCCATTATTAGAAAAGAGTTTCTTTATATTGATATTCACCGGGCGAGTTGGCCGTGCGGTTAGAGACGCGCGGCTGTGAGCTTGCATCGAGGGATAGTGGGTTCGAATTCCTCTGTCGGCAACCCTGAAGATGGTTTTCCGTGGTTTCCTATTTTCACACCAGGCAAATGCTGGGACTGTACCTTAAGGTCACGGCAGCTTTCTTCCAACTTCTAGGCCTTTCCTATCCCATCGTCGCCATAAGATCTACCTGTGTAGGTGCGACGTAAAGCCACTAGGAATAAAAAATACATTGATATTCGCTGCTGTCTCCATGTCTCAAAAAACCTAGACTGTTAAGGTTTGCAAAAATGA
Source organism: Anabrus simplex (assembly GCF_040414725.1). Taxonomy (NCBI): domain Eukaryota; kingdom Metazoa; phylum Arthropoda; class Insecta; order Orthoptera; family Tettigoniidae; genus Anabrus; species Anabrus simplex. The sequence goes on along the minus strand of NC_090265.1, from coordinate 605,129,401 downwards.
ACTGAAATAGCATATGGCTTTTAGTGTCGGAAGTGTCCGAGGACAAGTTCGGCTCGCCAGATGCACGTCTTTTGATTTGACGCCCGCAGCCGACCTGCGCATCATGATGAAGATGAAAATAATGGTGATGAAGACAACACATACAACCAACCCCCATGCCAGCGGAATTAACCAATTATGGTTAAAATTCCTGACCTGCCGGAAATCGAACCCGGGACTCCTGTGACCAAAGGCCAGCACGCTAACCATTTAGCCATGGAGCTGGACTTCAGGTTTGCAAAGTATCGGTACAGAATGTAAGCATAGTGTGTAATTTCTCGAGATGTGACCTTGTGTTGTATGAGTAACAGGAACCAGTATGTAGCAGCTAAGAGCGATGTTGTCTTTCACACCCTCGTGCAACATTTATCATGAGATCTTGCCAGATGGATAAGGCCAAACGAGGGGTGGAAAGACAGGAGAGAAAGGGGTGAGGTAGCAGATCTGTTAAAATAACGGAGCACACACACATATATGAGGAGGGTTGCTCATACAGACTCCCACACTAGGGGGGTTAAACGGAACATGAGCTCCATCAGAGTCGGCAATTTTCCACTCGCTGCCCTCGGATTGAGCGAGAGGGTGAGGCAGTAGATGCGAGAATGAATCAGTCAAGTTACCTCCCCACTGATAACGTGACACTTTTTATTCCGCAAGTGTCCAGCCTGTGCTGCCTGCCATAACTGTTCTCATTAACGTCGACCAGATTTATCAGTCCACAGAGAGAAAACACGCTCCGGCAATTAAACACCAACCGCCTTCAGAGGTCACAATGCATCTTGTTATCCACGTGCTTGTTGATGGATATACGTCCAATAACTCTTGTTAGTCATTTTTTATGACGATAATAATACGTTAATAATATTATTTATTTATTTATTTATTTATTTATTTAGCGTACGGCTTTTAGTGCCAGGAGTGTCGCTTGGTGCTGGTCATTCTATTTGATACCCATGGGTGACCATACGGGTTTTTCTTCGTAACTTTAAAAGTTTGTCAGATAATTGGTATAGGAACATATCCAGTATGCGACACAGGGTGTTCGCTGGCGAGCGCTGTATAGGTGGGTAGTTCAAGCTGAATATCATTAATTTCATCCATTAGAAATGGGGAGGGGGGCGGGGTGGTGTTTGTGAAAAAAAAATATGGACCGGGCCAAAGAAAACGTATGTCTGGCGCCATTAAAAGAGAATACTCTCTTTAAAATATGTCTCCAGGATATTGCCTTGAAACACATTAATAGATGTACCTAAAACCCGAGGGGGGGGGGGAGGGGGGGAGGGGGAGGAAAGGAAATTTGATGGAAGGTGTGTTAAAATTCGACAGCTCAGTCTTTGGCTTCTGACACATGGAATATCTACTGCGGAACAGAAGTTCGCAACTCTTATAGTCTCTTGAAATCTGTAGGACGATGATTGCTATGGAAGACTTCTTGCTTTACGTGAAGGACCGTGAAGGATGCAATGTAGGCTACATTCCGTAAGAGTCGTTACACATCTGATGATCTTGAAAGGAACACCGTACCAAAATAGTTAGCTAATAATAATAATAATAATAATAATAATAATAATAAACAGAAGTATGGAAATTATGATGTCTGTCTGTTAGGTCATCAGCTCAGAGGCTGGTTGGATCCTCAAATAGCACCACCAAAGGCTATGCAGTTATAGGGAAACAGCAAAAACCAATGGCAGAGCCCAAATGAGGGGTACTAGGCAAGATGAGGAGTGAGGTAGTTTGCCATTGCTTTCCTCACTGAGCCAGAATGTGCCACTGCAGCACGACTGACCCTATGAGCAACACCTTTCATAACACTCAGACACTAGTTGTGCCCCAAATGTCATTATTCAGCACCACCCATGGAAATTATGATCTAATGATTATATATATAGGAACTTCTAAATCGTAACAGAAACTATAAGAACATCGAGATTGTAATTTTTTGGACATATTGACAGAATGGTTGATTCCAGATTAACAAAAAGGATTTTGAAGAACCTTTGGACAAAAAGGTAACAACTAGATGGATTCAAGAAGTATAGAAAGATTTAGAAAGAAATAATATAAGAGAAGAAGTAACTATGGACAGATAGATGTTTAGAAAGAGGGTAGTAAGTATGGAAGGATTCCAAGGAAGACTAAACAAGAAACCTGGTGCGAAGTGGTCCGAGGGCAGAAAGAAACAGCATAGTGAAAAGATGAAAGAATATTGGAAAGAACGGAAGAGAAAACAAAGTATGAAGAACTGAACTGAAATTGGCACGTGGTCTCTAGCAGGCCTCATCGGAAATAATAATAATAATAATAATAATAATAATAATAATAATAATAATTCCAAATGTGTCACTAGAAATATTTCTTAGATGGGGAGTTGTTCCTGATAACATGATAAAGGCAAGAACTATATTATTTACAAGGGTAAGGGTGAGAGATGTGTCATTGTTAATCGGAGGAATATTTCTGTGTTCCGTGATGAGACGTTTAATACACAGGACTACTGAAAGGGTATTGAGATAATGTATAAAATTCAATGAGAATCCGAAAGGATTTTTATCAGCCAGAAACATTTGTTAATGTTCAATTGGTTGATGGGTATTTGGGAAGAGCTAAAAATGACAAAGCCAACATATCCATAGCAATGCTAGAAATAAGTGCAGCTTTTGACACTGTGGGGTTAGACCATTTGGATAAATGTCTGGATTATCAAGTTATCCCAACACTACTCTGTAGTTCAGTAAACTTCCTAAGGGAACTTCATGAAAGTACACAATTCTGATCGAATTTCCGATTCACCTGAGCCGCAGAAAGGAGTTTCTTAGGCGTCATCTCTATTTCCTTTTAACTGAACAATATATTTCATTCTCAAGGAACTGCCAGAAAAATAAATGTGATAAATATGGCTTCGAATTTTCAAGAGATTTAGAAATATATATATATTGAATGAATCAACGACTTCCTACAATTACGGGTTGCCACAATGGACAAAGTAAAGCGTATCAGGATACAGAATATTTTACCATATAGAAATATAGGGTAATATGGACTTTTTAAATTTTGGAGGTCCGAACAAATGATATCTCAGGATGTGTACACATCTACGTATGGCGGTTGTAACTTTCCTTTCAATGTTGTTCATAGGCAGGTCGAACTTCTTCCAGAATTCTATGAACAATGCAGGTATTGTGTCACGAGCACCAAACATTAGGCCGATAATCTCTACTTCATTCATTTGGTATTTATTTTTGTAGAACAAAATGGTGTGCGCGTAAATGTTCTGCTTTTCAAGATGAACTTCAGTAGACTGGTCGACATGGTGCTCGAATCGGATGGTCGGATCGATAATGAAGCCTTTCTTGTCGTTATCTTTATAGGCAATTATGTAAATTCGTCTTGTACTCCTGTCATAGACAAACCATAGACTTCTTCATGTGCACGGAAGTGTTTACTGCGGAGTTCTTCTGCAATCAGTGATCTTATCTTGTGGTGACGTGAGTTTCTCAGTACTTCGCCGTAGGGGCAAGAACCCAGAACGTGAGCCAGTGTTTCTTACTCTCTGACGCATCTGCGACAGAGGTTTCCTCCTGAGTTCTGCTCGGGATAGTTCGTACTGCAGAAACATTTGATGTCATCTTGACTGCCTCTCGCCATTCGCTACAAGAAGGTCCCTGGTGATGCCTAATCCAATTACTGGCCGGAGTGTACTCTTTATACAACTCTTTACTGATCCCTTTCTGAGGCAAAGAGCACCAAATTGCCATTTCACGACTTCTTATTTCTTGGCGGATTTTTCTTGGATATGGAAAGTCGCTGCCTTTATTGGAGAATCGGTTAATATCAGTGATGCTGAAGACCTGTAAACAATGCGTCGTTTCGGATGACAGATCGCACATCTTTAAAACGTACCTATTGCTGGCATGGCTAAGAGCGTAGCATGCGCATATTTGTTGCAGATGTACTTCCCAGGTTGCTTTGAAAAGTCTTAGACCTTTGAATCTTACATCGGAATACAGAGTACTATCGGGTGTATCCGCGGGTAACTGCAAAATTTACTTTAGGGAGCTCTTTAACATTTCGTCAGCGGTTTTCAGAAAGCTAACCGGTATTTGTCTTATTTCAGCAGTCTGAATAGCATACACAAGAGTAGGACTGACTGCTTTGTTCAAAACAATAAACTTTTGATCTTCCTTTAATAAACGTGTGGCTGTAAGCGTATTCAACTTCTTCTGCAAGATTTTTGAAGAAGAGTTCACATCAAAGATGAGCGTTTCGTTAAAAGTGACCAAGATATCGAATTTCTTCTCTTTCTTTAATAGTACTAATCTAAAAATTTTCGTGAATATCGAGCACTCCGTCTACGAGTTTCCAGTTCTCAATACATATGCCCATGCATTTGTTGGTATTTATCTGTAAACCGATTTCCTGGAATAACGTGATAGCAATGCGTGCCAACTCAAGAGCTGCTTCCTTATTTTTGCCAACAACGACTGTGTCATCGGAGAAACCCATAGTGCTAAGACGGGAACAATTCTGCAAAAACTGATTTGCCATATTCTTGTAGTAGTTTTCTTCTGTAATCTCATCGTGGCCAGGTTATACAATTCTGGCCGATAATGGTGATCCCTGCATAAGTCATCTTAACAAGTGAATTGGCTTATTTTTACCTTTAGTAGTTTCGATCTGTGTTGTATTGTCAGTCTGTAGATTGATGGTTAGTTCCTTCAGTTTAGATGGAAGTGGCTCAGCAGTTAGTGCTAGATTTAGGTGCTGATGTGCGATGTTTTCGAAGGCTTTTGGTGTGTCTAAAATCACGGTAACATCTTGCTTATCTGTCTTTGCTGTCTTTAGGAGTCCTCTAAGAATGGGGGTATTTATAAGGCATTATGGCTGGTCGTTAAAGCCTCTTTGGTGTTCGCTGAAAGTTACAAAGAGCAAATGCTGATCTAATACCCATTCAATAAACGTCTAATTACCGAACAGATCGTCACCGGTATCCAGTTTGACAGACATTCAACATCGCCTTTCTTATGTGTAAACACGTTCCTAGCACTCTTTAGGTACTGGAGTATTTTGCCTGTTGAAAGCATTCGAGTCGCAATGATTGCTATAATTTCGCGTAAGTTACCGTGTCGTCCCTGACGACTCGTACTAGGACACGGTCAGGACCAGTAGCTGTATCTACTGCAATTCGGCGTGTTGCTACGGAAATCTCTTCTGTTGTGAATTCTCGGACTGTACATTTCATCTACCTCAACACGGTCTACGTCATTGATTTTGGAGCAGTAATCATGCCTTATATTGGAATTTTCAATGGAAAATAAAAGTAAGCAGCAAATATTTTCGAAATATCGATGTTGCAAGATTCAGATTTTGGATTCAGTACCCTACGCATGGCTATCCTTCGCTGATTGTAGAAGTGAAACTGAGTGAGCTGATAGTCATATTTACATTTTTATTCGTGGCGTTCTCTCTTGGTCGCACGTTGTGGATCCAAGAACTTGCTATATGTTTTACCTTGATGTTCGACACGTTGCTTTCTCCTGGCTTCGTAATATTTTTAGCAGGGTATTTTGGGCCAGGTAAGAGATGGAGTTACTCAGAAATTCCGACAACTTCCACACGAGTGTGTCAAACTCAGAATCGTTTTCACCGTAGAACTGAGTGAATTTGTTCTTCCATTTCCTTAATTCTGACTGGAAATTAGCCTCCTCTTGAACAAGATATTGATGATCAATGGGAATAATATCATCTTCTGACTGAGATACGCGTTGACTGAAGTTGGTTAACAAAGTAGTTCAATGTATTTGTGGATTTTACACCTCTTGCTCCTTGAAAATATCGACCGTAGTGAGGGCATTGGGTTCGTCGTGTATCTGAATTATCTTCCGGACGTTTCGCAGTCTTCTAGTTATGTTCACCCCGTACATAACTTTTATTTGAAGACCTATTTTATGCAGTAATAATGTTTTCAATCGCCTCTGTGGTGTAGTGGTTAGTGTGATTAGGTGCCACCCCGGAGGTCCAGGTCTGATTCCCGGCTCTGCCACGAAATTTAAAAAGTGGTACGAGGGCTGGAACGGGGTCCACTCAGCCTCGGAAGGTCAACTGAATAGAGGTGGGTTCGATTATCACCTCAGCCATCCTAGAAGTGGTTTTCCGTGATTTCCCTCTTCTCCAGACAAATACCAGGATGGTACCTAACTTAAGGCCACGGCCGCTTCCTTCTCTATTCCTTGCCTATCCCTTCCAATCTTCCCATCCCCCATGAAGCCTTTGTTCAGCATAGCAGGTGAGGGCACCTCTGGGCGAGATACTGGTCATCCTTCCCAGTTGTATACCCCGATCCGATGTCTGAAGCTCTAGGACACTCTCCTTGAGGAGGTAGAGGTGGGATCCCTCGCTGAGTCCGAGGGAAAAACCAACCTTGGAGGGTAAGCAGATTAAGAAAGAAAGAATAATGTTTTCAAGACGGCAATGCGGATGATGTGTTCTGACATTACGCTGTAAGAAATAAGTGCCAGGTCGGATTTTAAGGCGTCGTTGCTAATTTGTGCTGTTTATTCATGGGTTTTAATAGTGCACTGATGTTATCCAACGGAATCGTGGTTTTTCTTGTGAGGTATTGTACTTTGTTGTAACAGATTTGATACCAAAGATAGTAGACATTTTAATCGATCTTGTTTTTTCAGTCATAAATTGCATGTTACCAAGCAAACCATCCACGGAAAATAGCGCACGCATTATACTGCGTTTAACTCAAGTAATTACCGATAAAGGCTGGTGAAAGGGCCGCAATAATATGGTACTCAGTCAACACTCTCTTTGCAAGAGCGCAGTCTCAGCTATCTGTTAGTTGGTAATACTTCCGCCGCAATCGCTAGGCGCTAGATTTTAGTTAAAATATTATCGGGTTGCTATGATGCTCTGCCATGAATTGTCATATCATTAAACTTTGGTACTCCTCCTAACCACTGTCCTCGTTCAGAATGGAGACCGATTTAGAGACAAGAAATAAATGCCTTCTCTATGATAAAAGTTTTCTCAGAAAGGCTTGCTTGTCCATATGGGGAAGAAGCATAAATATAGGTTAAGCCAGAGAATAAGTACTACGCGTCGACGGAACGACCTACTACGTTCGCAGGTTCCACGGGAATATTGTCTTACTTAAGGAGAAATTTTAGACCACAGTATAAATATTCGGACTCTGAGACAGAAAGTCTCCTGCCCTCGTACCACTTTTTAAATTTCGTGGCAGAGCCGGGAATCAGACCTGGACCTCCGGGGTGGCACCTAATCACACTAACCACTACACCACAGAGGCGATTGAAAACATTATTACTGCATAAAATAGGTCTTCAAATAAATGAAAGCAAATCGATTTCTATAAATGATGAACAGGGGAAGCTGACAGAAAAGAGCTGACTCTTTGTATAATATTTCATACGAGGCATTAAACAAGGGGAATCCATTAAGTATATAGGTGTTTCATTCAATAAAGAAATTTGATTGGGAATCAGTCATATTAAGTAATAATAATGATCTTGATATACTTAGTGTCAACGCCTAGGCTATGGCCAGACCACAAACTAAACATAGTCAATAAGTACATATAGCCAAAATTTATATATTCTTAGCAGATGGCACAAATTCAACAGTTTCCAGCGTGAACACCATGGTTCTACTTTACCAGCAATTAATACCATTATGAGGGGCTGGTAACCTGAATGTTGGACCGCATTAGACAACAAGCATCATCGATTTAGTATTTTGCTTTGGAAGATGTCCCTTGTTCAGTTTATACCATTGCTTAAAGTTATTTTATGGTAAGATGGGGCATTGTGGGCCGGATTCACAGATTCACAGATTACTGAATATTTACGAGGCGAAATTGCCTCAGCGGTGCTGAAAAAACCCATGCCAAATATTAATCCAGCAATACATAAATAAAACAATTGTACACAATAAATAAATAAATAAATAAATAAATAAATAAATAAATAAATAAAATTCTGTATCCAGTATTGATGTTGGTGATTATTTTAAGGGGAAGTACAACTACACAAAAATTCCTTTTATATCTAATGGGGAGTAAAAATAGAGGAGATGCGATCCTTCAAAGAAGAAATGTATCAGCAAAAGAAATGCAGCGGCCATGATAGGCGTGGTAGTGAAATACTCATCAGGCCTGCAAAAAACATATCAATGGCGATCAGTAACAATAACACGAATTGAACTGGGGAGATCGGAGGGGAAAGATGAAAGTGAAACTTCTAGCACTGATAAGTGGAAGCAATGCGGTTGTCTGCGGTTCATCAGGTTTAGGTATGATCAATTCCCCTTAATATCCTCCTGATGAATTAAAAAGACATCAGATATTTAACTGGAGAAAGGGGCTCCTTACATTTGTACGCTAATACACGATGTAACGACAAGGCAGGCGAAACTTTCAGGACATTCCTCATACGTAGAAAAAGAAAAGATGTTATTTGGACATGGGTCCGGAAACGCTTTATTTCACCCTCTGTGGGTGGGGGCACCGATGAATACACCCACGGCATCCCCTGCCTGTCGTAAGAGGCGACTAAAAGGGGCCCCAGGGGCTCTCAACTTGGGAGAGTGGATTGGCGACCACAGGGCCCTTGGCTGAGTATGGCATTGCTTCCACTTACTTGTGCCAGGCTCCTCACTTTCATCTATCCTGTCCGCTCTACCTTGGTCAGCTCTTGTTATTTTCCGATCTGGACGGAATTAGAGCATTCGAAGCATAGGGAGTCTTTCATTTTCACGCCCTTCGTGGCCCTTGCCTTTGTTCGTCCATTACTTTATTTTTCGAAGTGACGGATCACTTCTTTTTCTTTTTTCTCTCAGACTAACCGTGTGGGTGGGGGACGCAGACGAAGGATACACCCACGGTATCACCTGCTTATCGTAAGAGGATACTAAAAGGGGTGAACAAGGGATGATTGTATTAGAATCATGAAACAACAGAAGGGGAGTCTGTATGGGTTTTCCAGTACCCGTGATTGGTACCATTTTGAGAAACACTAGTATCACTATATCAGCGACCCCGTGGTTAGTACATGTAGGTGAGAAGCACCATGGGTTTGCGTTGGCTATGAGTGGCGCCATTATGTGAGAAACACCATAGGTCTGCGTTACCTGTGCGAAGTACAATACTTGTGAGGAGTACCATAATGTGTGGAACACCGTGAGTCTATGCTGCTTTTGATTAGTACCGCAACGTGACCAATAGCGTGGTTCTACTTTACTAGCGATAAGTACCATTATGAGGGGTCGTTGACCTAGATTTTGGACCCCCTTAGACAATAAGCATCCTCGATTCAGGCTTGTGCTTTAGAAGCAGTCCCTTGGTCAGTAATACTATTGTTTATGATAGTTTCTGGGTCGAATCCACTGATTGCTTTAAATTCATATCCATTCATTCTTCATCATCGCGTTTTTTAATTCTGGTCAGTGAATGATTTTGAACTTTTGAATTGTCATTACATTTAATCTCGTTTAGTACCATTAGGGGCTGATGACCTAGATGTAGACCCCTTTAAACAACAAGCATCATCGTCATCATAATTATCACGCGTTATTTCCATGTTGGAACACTTGTACAACATAGAAAGCACACAGGAACAGAACGTAGCAGATGACTCAAGGATATCATCATCCTATTTAATACAATATGAAGTGAGGGGAAGTGAAGGGAAGTTTCTATCACAATGGAGTGAGGGAGTTGTAATACCAGTCCTTAAGCCAGGAAAAGATCCATTGCATACCACAAGAAACTCTTTCGTATAGTAGATTTACAAAATGCCTTTCGTTAGTGTTGAAACATGCTGAATCAACCCGCCATCTTATTGAATCCCAGATGTATCCCAACAAAATAAAACTGCATATTTAGAAAGTCTGTCAGGACACTACTTGATTTTCTTAATTATTCACAGTATACAAATAAAAGTTCATTTATTTGTAGCTGACCATGTGCAAAATACATTATTCTCCTATTAGTACTTCACAGTTCGTTGATGGGTGAAAGGATTTTCAAAAACAGAAATCGCCTCCTCTTCTTCAGAAGATGTTTCTTCATTCCTGCCATAGGTTGACAAAACCTTTTGTAACACATCTTTAGTAGTACAGGAACATCTTCATGCAGCTCTAATGTCGTCAAAATTTGCTATATCTTCAGTATTAGGAAGTTGGCTGAGGTAAAATTCGGGGAGCCGTTTCATATCTTCGCTTTGTGAGATATTTTCATTTTAGTGACATATACTACTTCTGTCGCGGTAGTTGTTTCTTCTAGACTTCCTGCATGTCTAAAGCATTTCATTATTGTTTCTTGCAACACGTGTTTCCATGCTCCAGGAATCCACCTTATGGAGTCAATAATGGTTATTGCTTTTCCGACTCATTGGATGAATGGTCAGCATTGAAGCCTTCGGTTCAGAGGGTCCCGGGTTCGATTCCCGGTCGCGTTGGTGCTTTTAATCGACTCTGATTAATTATTCTGGCCCGAGGACTGGGTGCTTGTGTTTGTACCAACACTTTGCTCTTCATATTCACACAACACACTGCACTGCCAACCGCCACAGAAACACGCAATAGTGATTACATTCCTACATTTAGGGTTGGCGTCAGGAAGGGCATCCGCCCATAAAACAGGGCTAAATCCACATGTGCGACACAGTTTGCACCCGCGACCCCACAGGTGTGGGAAACGCGGTAGGAACAGAATAATATTTATTGTTCTTGCAAATTCTGCTGTATTGTTGCCATTGTCTGCAACATTCATCACAGCATCACACAACTGCTTTCTGTACGGCAATGTCACCACCTGTATGACATTTTAAACTTCGCTGGTCAGCAGAGGGGAGGAGAACTTCACATCAAGGAATGCAGATTTACACGACTTGTAACAGTCAACAAACAATAACATTTTACGTTTTTTCCTTTTTCGTTTCTAAATTTAACAAAACCCGTCGCTAAAATTACCTCCAGTCATCAACGCTTCCCTATTTCGAAGCCACATTACAGGAAAGCCGTTTTGTTTAACATTAATTTGAATGCTATTGGACAGACAATATTTTAACAAGAAGTAGTTTTAGCTTTTCGTCACGTGCATTACAACAAAACAGAACTGTTCTTTTTTCTTTTGGTTCTTTCCCTCCCTTACACGTTTGACCTTCAATGAAGGAACGTTTTCAGAGTATAAGCCTACTCCTTGTTTAGTCTGCATTAAATACATCTTCTCCACCAAAACTTGAGGTAATGTTCAGTGGTATAAGTTTCCACTCCTGAGTTACTTGCGTATCAACTTCACTAAAAATTATGTTATTGTGTTTGCGAAAACGATCCAGCCACCCTTTACTGACTGAAAATGATGTGATATCTAATTAGCAATCATTTTAATTTTTCTTGAAGAATTGGCCCACTCAGTGGAATATTCTTCGAAATTGACCAAAAGAATTGGAACACATTGTCATTTAATCCGTCGTTAACAATTCTGTTAACTCTCTCTTCATTTTGTTTCCACCCGAGGTTGATAGCTGCAGTCGCTTAAGTGCGGCCAGTATCCAGTATTCGGGAGTTAGTGGGTTCGAACCCCACTGTCAGCAGCCCTGAAGATAGTTTTCTGTGGTTTCCCATTTTCACACCAGGAAAATGCTGGGGATGTACCTTAATTGAGGCCACGGCCGCTTCCTTCCCAGTCCTACCCTTTTCTGTCCCATCGTCACCATAAGACCTATCTGTGTCGGTGCGCCGTAAAAGCCAATAGAAAAAAATATTGACATCGTATTGTTGCTAATACTTGAAAACTGATGATTCAGAAATTCCGAACTATTTTGAAATTTTCCTACAGCTAACTCCATAACACAAATTATCAATAACTTCTTTCTTCCATTCAGTAGTTATTTTACCAACTTACGCTTACTCGTATTTTATGCACTGCACAGACTTAAATTTCACAGGTAAGCAGCTCAACAGAGATTGATTTCCACACTGTAGATCTTAGGGTTGCTTGGTCTAGCACTATAATAACTTTTTTATGCGGTAACAAGTTTTAATAAATTCGTATGTATTACTCTCAAGCGCAATTCTAATCGTTCAAGATAGAACCAGAATTGGTGTCCAGTACTGATTATATATTGGACAGGTAAAAGCATAGAAATTTGCCGAATTCCAAGAAAATATGTGCAGTATAATGTGGTAGTGGTGATTATTGTTTTAAGAGGAAGTGAAACTGGGCAACCGTCCTCAATTAACATTAATCAGAAAAAATGAAAGGGGTCCGTCACTTTGAAAAATGAAAATATCGCACAAAGAAAGACAAGGGCCACGAAGGGTGCGAAAATGAAAAACTCCCTAGCCCTCGCAATATAATAGCGTTGGGGTCAGAAAAGAACAAGAATTGGCCAAGAGAGGTCAGATAGGATAGATGAAAGTGAGGCCCCGTGTTTCCCAAACCATGCTCCCACGTTAAGAGCCTGTGGGGCCCCGTTTAGTCGCCTCCCACGACAAGTGTTATTCTACCGCCCCCACCCACAGGGGGTCAATATAAAGAGGTGTATAACATAAATATACGGGGCTTGTATCTTTCGCCTGTCAGCCCTACGGTCTGGGGATAGCGAGCCTGTCTCTTACCGCTAGGCCCCGGATTCGAATACACTGTTACGGGAAATTTCATAGAAATATCTTCAATATTTTCTGAATATTGATGGAAACCAGGCATACAAAATGAAAATTACAGAGAATGAGCTAAAAATATGACGGAGTGGGATACATCAAGTAACATACACGGGAATTTACAAACATGTTATTACGTTAAAGAGGAAAATGTGTTCTGTAAAATATTTAACCATTTGATTTCATTACAGTTGGAGGTTTCATTAACTCGGATATTCATACGGTCAAATAAATTGGAAAATGATTTGCTGTAATTGTTGCCAATCAGCAGGTTAGTAAAATACGAAATTCTTCCACGAACAATATGAGCTCACTGGTGCACACTGGCATTCTCTTTCAAGTCTGTTGCTGTACATGAGGGTCTACATAGCTGTGCAGTGCTCTCAAAAATACAATATAGTGGATGAATTACGTGCCTACATATGAGCTTGTATCTGGCTGGTGGGGGCATAACTCACCTGTTTAGCCATTGTTAATCTACACAGTGGAATTATTGCGATGACGGTGCTGTAATGCATGGAATGACAATCATGGAGATCAGTTCTGGCCGTAAACCATTCCGAACATGACAGCTGGTAATCGATAGAATATCCCCACACAATAGGCATTCCTCACGTTCCACGATATCGTTCCCGTTGCTGCTATCGACATGATAATGGGCAATGCACATCGCGTAGGCGCGAAGACACAAGTACAACGCAACAAGAAACTACGTATATAACAAGATGAATATTTACATCCAACGAATGTCATTGGCGTTCAGCTAGAGAATGTGATCATTCTGTCCTCTGTGTTACTTACCAATGAACCTAAGGGCTTGGATTTTTTCCTCTCTACTTAATGAACATATGAGTCATGTATCTTTCCCCTGTCAGCCGTACGGTCTGGGGATAGCGAGCCTGAATCTTACCGGTAGGCCCTGGATTCGATTACCGGCCAGATTAGGGATTTTTACCCGGACTGATCCAAGTTCCACTCAGCCGATGTTAGGACAATTTAGGAGATATAACGGTGAGAACACGGGCCCGGTTTAGAAAGCCAAGATTAACGGCAGAGAGGATTCATAGCGCTGACCTGTCCGTAATCTGCAGGCTTCCGGGCTGAGCAGTGGTCGCTTGGTTGGCCAAGGTCCATCAAGGCTGTAGTGCCAAGTAATAATAGTTTGCCTAATGGTGGTAGAATATCGCCAGATTTTTGTGCAAGGAAATAGAATTTGGATCAGAGTTTTGGAGGCTTATTTGTAAACTTCCCAAATACTTTTTTTTACAAATTTATTGCTTAATCCTTTTTTATTGAAACATATTTGAAATATATTTGAAATAACTAAAAGTATACATTTTGTTAATGTGTCCATAAACATATAGACAGTGGCCGCAACGGTGTTGAAACACCGGATACCGTGAAATCTCCGAAGTTAGGCAACATTGGGCTTAGTCAAGATTTGGACTGGTTGCCACGCGCTGTTGGTGGTGGTGGTGGTGGTGGTGGGGGGGGGGGTGGCGTAAGGGAATGGAGGAGCGGAAAGGAACTGGCCACTCTGCTGTACGTAAATTCCGGCTCAGGCACACCTCTGCGGAGGTTCGGACCTGGCTTCGGGCAGAATACACCCTTACCTTATAAACATATAAGATGTGAGAGCGGAATGACCAAGCGTGTCAATGCGCAACGGCTATGGAGTCAAGCTCTGCATTCGGGAGAATGGTTTTCTGTGGTTTCACGTTTTCACTTGCAGCCAAATGCCGGGACAATTCCTATTCATAGGCCACTCCCGAAGCCCTCCACCTTCTTACCCAATTCCATTCACCATCATTCATTTCAAATTCATCAGTTCCTCAACTGATGTTGGCGTCAGGAGAAGTATCCGGCCATAAAAGAACACACCATCAAATATCACCTCACCTCACCTCATCCCCGGCTCCGTATGAGGAAACAGGACATGCAAAACATGCAAGGTGTGAAAATGGAAAACGCTCTAGCACTAGCAAACGTTACTGTCAGAGTAAGAGAAGAACAAGAGGAAATCAATGGAGCCTCGATAAGAAAGATGGAAGGCATGAGCCTGGCATTAGTATGTTCTGAAGAAATGATTAGCATTTGAACCATGTTCGCCCTCGGGTTCAAGGTCCACATCTCGGCGCACCACCACTGACTGGTAAAATCTGCCTGCGGCGTTGTCGCTAAAACCGAAGGTAATGGATCAGTGTGACTTGAGCAGACGTGCAGGATGCCTCATAGGCGTGAGCGAGAACCGTACCTTCAAATGAGTGAGTCTGAAAGAGGGCACATTATTGGCATAAGAGAACGTGATGCATCCACCCGAGAAATTGCTGCTCGTTAAGGATGAATTGTGTCGGCAATAGAACGGGTGTGTACAGAATGGTTCAAAGAAGGCCGTAAACACGACGATATGGGTCTGGTCGCAGCACTCAGACCACCCCAAAGAAGATCGATACCTCATCCGCATGGCATTGCAGGACAGATCTGCGTCCTCCTCGGCTCGGGCTGAACAGTGGAGCAGCGTAACACATCGTACACTATCAGGAGTGACAGTCCGTCGCCGTTTATTACGGTCTGGGTTATCGACGCGTCGTCCACTTCTCCGCGTACCTTTGACTACATGCTGGACTACAATGGTGTATGGAAGGACGTCACTGGGGGCAACAAGGGCAGCATACAGTGTTTGCAGACGAATCCATCCAGGTTCTGTTTGTTTGAAAATGATGGCCGCATTTTGGTTGTCCGCAGACAGGGGGAGAGGCTTCACATTGACTGCATTCGCATAAGGCATACAGACCCAACCTAAGGCCTCATGGTGTGGCGTGCTATTGGGTACAACCAGAAATCACAGTTAGTGCATGTCCAGGGCACTGTGACCAGTTTGGCCTACGTGAATGATATCCTGCGACCCGTAGCCATACCCTTTCTTTACAACACACAAGACGCCATATTTCAGCAGGACAATGCGCGACCACATGTTGCTGCACGAACACATGCCTTCTTGTTGTCACAGGATGTCAGACTGTTGCCCTGGCCGCCCGATCACCGGACTTGTGCACAATCGAAAATGTGTCGGATATGGTGAAACGACGGGTGCGGCGCTGTGACCCACAGCCAACCACCAAAAATGAACTGTGGAACCAGGTGAATGCAGCATGGATGCCTATACCCCTGGACGCTATTCGCGCCCTATACGCGTCGATGCCATCATGCATGGAACAAGTTATCAGTGCCCATGGAGGACCCAGCGCCTAGTAGGCAACAGGACACATGCTGAACCTAGGTGTCTGAAATACTAATCGTTTCTGCAGAACATACTAATGAACATGTCCTGTGAATATGAACTTCCTATTTCTAGTCTTTCGTGTTCTGGTTTTTATAAACATGAGTATACACAGGCTAAATGCCAGAAGATTGTGCCAGTTACTTTATTTTAATACGTTAAAAATTATTTACGGGATTAAACTGCAGCCAACCTGGCACTGGCACTCACAACAGAATATTAGATAGCTTTTTGGTCTTCAGAACTTGTAGTAAAGTCAATGAAATAAAGTTTAGGGTATTCTTTGCTTGATATTCTGGCTCTTCTTCAACGAATCGTACGCGAGAAATTTTTCCTGTCATTTGTTTCGTTACTTTCTGTATGTTTTATTATTTATTTACTTGGTGGCGTTAATAATAATAAAATTAATAAAATTAATAATCTATATAAATAAAGTTGTATGGGGTCTGCTGTCTTTAATTTCGTTTGTTTTGCCAATTTTTCAGATATTTATCCGTTTTAGGTCAACTCAAGACCGAATCGTTGGTTTTTATTTTTCGTGTCTGTTTGTGTGTTTGTTCCACCATCACGGCAAAACGGCTGGATAGATCTCAACCAAACTTCATATTTAGATTATACTTATCCCGAGGAAGGTTTCGATATGCATATCATATTAAAATCCTTGAGTAGACGGGGGGTTTATAAGAAAACCAGAACGGTTTTCCTCCATTTTCTCTTATACTATTGATTTTCTGTAAACTTCGTGGACCGTATGTGAAACGCATCTTTATTACGAACAACTTTTGTTATGTTCATAATTTACCTTACTCTTCAAATGACAGAGAAATTTACTATTTTCTGTGGGTATCATCCTCTGCATTGAGTGACCGACAGACCGACAACGAACCTACAGGTTACCATGGCAACGTCTCTGACTGCATGCCAACAGGGAAGTAACGTATTGCCATTTTCCTTCATCATGCCTTTAAATTCGTGGTTGTTCCTTGGGTAGAAGGCAAGAGAGGCGTCAATCGGCCATTCTGCGGGATATTGGCGGAATATCGTTGGAGGTTATAACCGTCCTCGAATAGCTCAAGTTATAACACCATTACTCATCTTCTTATCTGTTTACCTAAGAATCCCTGCGCCTAAATTTCTCCTCTGTTACCGCTTTCTTATATCCATAACTCACACCAGCATAATTAATTGAGGGGCATTTGATTTTCCATTACATTCACTTGGTATTTACATATTTGTCGTCATCCGGCTATCCTCAGTTATAATCCATTTTCTATTAATCTCAGCTTTCTTAGATGTATTATTTTGCTTTCTTAATTACTCCTTATGTATGCGAGTGCTAATCCCTAAACCTGGACAATCTTTTCTTGGAGAAAATACATCTTCCAGGCTATGCAAATGTATAACTTTTGGCCCCGGAAAAGATCGAAATATGGATGCAATTTTAACGACGGTGCAGACTTTCCTTTCGGAATAATTGGTACCTAAATCGTAAGTCGTATCACAAAAGATCGCGTTTCAATTCGGAGAAATCTACAACTTTGGGCCTATGACATTTTATCGTATCTCTATCCCTTATTCATTAAATAGTACTGAATTTCTTGAGTTCAAGTTCATGTTGTACTTTTTACACGTGTATGTTATTGTTTCCACACTTATAGGAAAGATACAATCGTGACATTGGGCAGGCACTTTGACATGACCAGTGGCCATATGTTCGCAAAATTTTATGATTCCAAGGTCACATGAGTATGAAAGAAATAAAGTAGTATGTGAAAACTGCACCAAATTTTACCCCATTCGATGAATAACTGAATATAACCCATAAATATAGGAGATACGGGAAAATGGCACAGGACCAACCATGTAGAACACTGAACGAGTCGTCTGATGGTGAAGTCCGTTTGTAGGTGCAATTTAATATAGTCTTACTCACTGCATTTACAGTGTTTTACGGAGAAATCCGTATACAATGTAGAATACCGTAGCGAAGCACAGGTACATTTGCTAATAATAATAATAATAATAATAATAATAATAATAATAATAATGGTGTGTGGCTTTCGGAGAGACCTGGACCAGTTCGTTTGATTTGACGCCTTACGGGTGACCGGCACATTTGTGAGGATGGTGCCCTACGTAAGATGAATTCCAGAGTTGAAAACAGCACAATTACCCAACCCCATAACATGAGGAATTAACTAATGTAACTTTAAATCCCCGACCCGGCAGGGAATTGAACCTGAGACCCCTTGGACCAAAGGCCATCATGCTAGCCGTTTAGCTATTCACCTGGACGGTTGCGTCGCTGACAAAATGGTATAGCCATTTGCTCACCGCTCGAGGGTATTTGGTTCTAATTTTGGTAAACTCACGTTTGATTTTAGCTTGACCAAAGAGTCGGACATGAAAGACATCCACTCTTGAACTTCCGATTAAATCTCAAAATAAACTTTTTTTTTTTTGCTAGGGGCTTTACGTCGCGCCGACACAGATAGGTCTTATGGCGACGATGGGATAGGAAAGGCCTAGGAGTTGGAAGGAAGCGACCGTGGCCTTAATTAAGGTACAGTCCCAGCATTTGCCTGGTGTGAAAATGGGAAACCACGGAAAACCATTTTCAGGGCTGCCGATAGTGGGATTCGAACCTACTATCTCCCGGATGCAAGCTCACAGCCGCGCGGCTCTACGCGCACGGCCAACTCGCCCGGTCAAAATAAGTCTGCGTAGTTCGCTGACTTAATTTAAAATTGGAAGGTGGTGATGAAGAACGGAATTACTTGATCAGATTCTGTTCATTATATTAAGCACAACAAATTTCAGTTCACCGCTATACATACAGAGTGTGACACTAACGTAGGTCAAATTTTCAAAGCACATTCCTCACAATTAGAGGGAGAAAATATGTTATATGTGCATAGTATCGAACGGGACCGGGCGAGTTGGCCGTGCGGTTAGGGGCGCGCAGTTGTGAGCTTGCATCCTGGAGATAGTGGGTTCGAGCCCCACTGTCGGCAGCCCTGAAGATGGTTTTCCGTAGTTTTTTCGTTTTCACACCAGCCAAACGCTGCGGCTGTACCTTAATTAAGGCCTCGGCCGCTTCCTTCCCACTCTTAGCCCTTTCCTATCCCATTGTCGTCATAAGACCTATCTGTGTCGGTGCGACGTAAAACAAATTCAAAGAAAATATGTCGGAGACGATTTATTTCCATGTTAGAACACATACAGGAACACAACGTACCAGCATAGCACGTGAAATTCAAATGAAATGTTCAAAATGCTCTCCGTTAGCATTGATGCATACATCAACATATCACATTAAATCCCAAATGCACTGATGTATTCCTGCTTCTCCTGTCGATACTATGGTTGGAGATACTTCTGAAGACACTAGAGAAGATGTAATCAAGTCAATTAAGATTGGAGATTGTGTGATTTACAACATTCGCAATAGGAGAACCCAGGAAAAGGAAAACTTTCTGCATCTAAATGCCGCACAATCAGTTAGTTCTAACACCCACTCAACGCCCATGCTACGTATACTACTCCCAAAAGACCTGCGTCGCGGTTCCAACACAGACCCTGCCCATTCTCTTTTACGACTTCTGAGCTCTAATTACACATACTAGACCTTGGTAATACAATTAAGATAATTATTATTTTTTTCAAATTGAATAGTTCAGTTGGTAGGGTGCTGGTTTTCTGAGCGTAAGCCTTCAGGTTCGATCCCTGCTCAGTCCAGTGATATTTGAAGGTGCTCAGCCACTTGTGTGTAGATTTACCGGCACATAGGCAACGTTCTCAGGACAAAATTCCGGCACACTAGCGTCAACGAAGACAGAAAATGTAGTTTGTGCGACGTAAAACCGATAAGTTCATCTTATTAACTAATGTTGTCGTGGACGGGACAGTCGCTTAGCATGTGCAAGATTACATTTAGTCGACTCCTCAAGTTGTTTCCGATATACTCAGACTGTCAACGGCTTTTAACGTATTTGCTTCCGGTCTCTCTGTGGCCTTTCCCAATTTAATTTATTTGCATTATTGCTGCTCTTAATCTGATATCTCCTTCTGGAGTAGAAACCAAGTTTGAGGTTAATATGTAAAAAAAAAAAGTAGACTGCACACAGTTGTGCAAAGCCTTTGAACGTTGTCTAGGAAATCCAGAGGAACTCTCCAGCGTTTTTGGCTCTTGGACTTTAACTTTCACATGAACGGCACTGATGAAAATGATAATCCACAGCCTACTTCCAGTTATTCGACTGGGTCTGGAATGAATGAAGCCTCCGTCTAGCGGTGAGGATAGAAATTGTGCATGCTTCCCCACTCCTCTGGGGCAATGATTAATGATTGACAAATGAAATGAAATGATAGTGGAGAGTGTTCCTGGAATGAAAGATGACAGGAAAAACCGGAGTACCCGCGGAAAAACCTGTACTGTCTCAGCTTTGTCAAGCACAAATCTCACATGGAGTGACCGGGATTTGAAATACGGAACCCAGCGATAAGAGGCCGACGCGCTGCCGCCTGAGCCACGGAGGCTCACCGGCACTGATATTTCCAATATTTTCCTTTATCTTTAAAAGTTATAGAACAAAATAGATTTTGAGTAATATTATAAATAGGCCTACATTTTGTCGTGAGGAATTTTTCCCGCTGTGGTCTGAAATCCCAGCTTCCATTCCACCAGTAATATTAGTATTTGAAGCCATTTCATCTTTGTCTTCCTACAATATTTCAATATAAACGTATCATGAATTTCTAGAAAAACTGACGTGGCCTCTCTGTACAACATTTTATGTCTCGAGGTGACACACAAAATGTTGGTAGCTCTAGGGTTTTAATCTGTGCTTGTTTAACTCATATTGACAGAGAAAATGGCTGCGTGGTTTGGGTCACGTAGCTATAAGCTTGCAGTCGGTATGTAGTGGGTTCATACCCCACTGCCGACAGCCCTGAGGAAAGTTTTTGTGGTTTCCCAATTTCACGGAAGGCAAATATTGGGGCTGTAACTTAATTAAGGCCATGGTCGCTTCCTTCCAACTCCTAGCTCTATCGCATCATTGCCAGAAGACATACGGTACCTGTGTCGGTGTGACATAAAACAAATGATAAAACCTAAAATAAATAAATAAATAAATAGATAAATAAATAAATAAATAAATACTATTATTGGTGGATGAAGCGAAAACAATTCTTATTTATATGTTCCATTAGTTTCTTCATGCTACTCTTTAATTACAGGGTTCTCTGAGATCAAGTTATATGCATGTGTCTTTCGCTTTCTTCGGTTTCTCTCATTTTGACAGTTCCCCAAGGGACGCCACGGTACAGGAATTGCATTATCTGGAGACATGAAGAGTAGCCAGTGGTCCACGTTACGTGATGGACGGGGCTCAGATGTTCTTCGCCTTCGCCTCCCCACGCACACAATCAGCAAGGAAACTTGGCAACAACTTTTCTTACTTTCATTCCTCCCAAGTGAAATATCTCCACATCTCGTTTTCTCTCCTTCCGTAAATTATCCCAATTTGTGGGACTACCATCACTCGCCAAGGCAAGCTCGGTCAATCACGCTTTATTGCCGTGGAATACAACTCACACTAGCGCGCTTCAGAGCAGCATCCATAGGTAGAAGAGAAAACCTTCCAGCAATAAACCCATAATAATCACAGGAGAGAATTTGAATTAAATGTGTATCTAAGCGGCCAGCGATTCTACGTTAAATTACATTAAGGCAGGCAGATACAGAATATAATTACTAGAGCCCGGATGTCTAGACAGTAATAGGCTAGAATACAAACTAAATTTGGCTAAGAAGAAATGTCGTCTAACTCGGTCTTCCAAATTGTAACGACGGTTACGTAACTTCCAGGGGTCCTGATAGACCTGGCCCGTACTGTTTATGCAAATCTCGTAGCAGAGTTGTTGTCCGAGCTAGAGTGGTGGTGGTGGTGGTGGTAATTACTGTTTTAAGAGGAAGTACAACTAGGCAACCATCCTCTACATAACACTAATCAGAGAGAAAATATGGAAGGGGTCCAACACTTCGAAAAATGAAGATATCCGCCAAAGGAAGACAAGGGCCACGAAGGGCGTGAAAATGAAAGACTCCCTAGCCCTCGCAAACCTAATAGCGTCGGGGTCGGAAAAGAACAAGTGTTGACCAAGAGAGGTCGGATATAATAGTTGATAGTGAGGAGCCGAGCACAAGTAAGTGGAAGCAATGCCAGGACTCAGCTAAGGGCCCCGTGGTCGCCAACCCACGCTCCAAAGTTCAGAGCCCCCACCCACAGGGGGATGTCCGGGCTAGAGTATACTATACTTGTTATTCGTTTCTGTAAGTTTGCATTCAAACTTATAAATGCCTAGACAACCGGGCCCTAATAATTACGTAAGAATTTAGCCTAGTATAGTCATAGTCTTAAGAGTTAGTGCTATAGTTTCCCGTCTTGGTTTACTGGATTCTTATTTCTGTCATGGATTTCAGCCAGATTTGAGGATCTGGAACGATAAGCCAAAATAGCTCTTTCGTTCTCAATATAACGGGTGCGATCCCGAATAAAGGCGCCCGTGTTTGAGGAAATTTGAATACAGATAGTGCAGTCGTCCTCTGGCATGTTAAAATAATCCTACGTAACAAAATACTGACACTTCTGAATCTCTTAAAATACATAGCAATTAACAGAACATTAAACACAATTAATATGAATTATTATTATTATTATTATTATTATTATTATTATTATTATTATTATGAAGTGTTGATTTAGTGGTTTAGGGGTTAAGATCGTTTCTCGTCCGAGTTAATGCCAGTTTGATTCTTGGCTCGCCATGGATTTAAGACAGGATTGAGGATTTGAATGATCTGAATTCACGAACGCTATCGATTAGTCAATGTTCTGTTCCCAAGATACCGTCTTGAGGTCGGTTGTATTACTTAGGGAAAGTACTCCGATTAGACAAAATTTGGACTCTGCGGCATCTCAAAACTTATTTCAATCGAAGAGATACATTCTTCTTCTTTAGATCAGGTCCCTCTGTAGTGTGTCGGCCATCGTGTATCAAGGTCGAGACCTCAAATACGGTAAAATACACTGACTGACAGAGCAAATGCAACACCAAGAAGGAGTGGTCAGAACTTTATCCCAATTGCAGGGTAGACTGACGTCACTGAGGTATGCTCATGATGTGAAATGTGCCGCTGTGCTGCGCACGTAGCGAACGATAAATGGGACACGGCTTTGGCGAATGGCCCACTTCGTACCGTGATTTCTCAGCCGACAGTCATTGTAGAACGTGTTGTCGTGTGCCACAGGACACGTGTATAGCTAAGAATGCCAGGCCGCCCTCAACGGAGGCATTTCCAGCAGACAGACGACTTTACGAGGGGTATGGTGATCGGGCTGAGAAGGGCAGGTTGGTCGCTTCGTCAAATCGCAGCCGATACCCATAGGGATGTGTCCACGGTGCAGCGCCTGTGGCGAAGATGGTTAGCGCAGGGACATGTGGCACGTGCGAGGGGTCCAGGCGCAGCCCGAGTGACGTCAGCACGCGAGGATCGGCGCATCCGCCGCCAAGCGGTGGCAGCCCCGCACGCCACGGCAACCGCCATTCTTCAGCATGTGCAAGACACCCTGGCTGTTCCAATATCGACCAGAACAATTTCCCGTCGATTGGTTGAAGGAGGCCTGCACTCCCGGCGTTCGCTCAGAAGACTACCATTGACTCCACAGCATAGACGTGCACGCCTGGCATGGTGCCGGGCTAGAGCGACTTGGATGAGGGAATGGCGGAACGTCGTGTTCTCCGATGAGTCACGCTTCTGTTCTGTCAGTGATAGTCACCGCAGACGCGTGTGGCGTCGGCGTGGAGAAAGGTCAAATCCGGCCGTAACTGTGGAGCGCCCTACCGCTAGACAACGTGGCATCATGGTTTGGGGCGCTATTGCGTATGATTCCACATCACCTCTAGTGCGTATTCAAGGCACGTTAAATGCCCACCGCTGCGTGCAGCATGTGCTGCGTCCGGTGGCACTCCCGTACCTTCAGGGGCTGCCCAATGCTCTGTTTCAGCAGGATAATGCCCGCCCACACACTGCTCGCATCTCCCAACAGGCTCTACGAGGTGTACAGATGCTTCCGTGGCCAGCGTACTCTCCGGATCTCTCACCAATCGAAAACGTGTGGGATCTCATTGGACGCCGTTTGCAAACTCTGCCCCAGCCTCGTACGGACGACCAACTGTGGCAAATGGCTGACAGAGAATGGAGAACCATCCCTCAGGACATCATCCGCACTCTTATTGACTCTGTACCTCGACGTGTTTCTGCGTGCATCGCCGCTCGCGTGGTCCTACATCCTACTGAGTCGATGTCGTGCGCATTGTGTAACCTGCATATCGGTTTGAAATAAACATCAATTATTCGTCCGTGCCGTCTCTGTTTTTTCCCCAACTTTCATCCCTTTCGAACCACTCCTCCTTGGTGCTGCATTTGCTCTGTCAGTCAGTGTACTTGTGAAGGCTCGAAAGAATAACTTGATATTGTCCAATGTAGGCACGTGAAAGACCTCTGGTCATACTACCACCGAGCGAGTTGGCCGTGCGGTTAGGGGCGTGCAGTTGGCAGTCCTGAAGATAGCTTTCCGTGGTTTTCCGTTTTAACGCTAAGAACATGCTGGGGCTGTATCTTAATTAACGCCATGGCCGCTTCCTTCCCACTGCTAGGCCTTTCGTATCCAATAGTCGCCGTAAGACCTATCTGTGTCGGTGCGACATAAGGCAAATTGTAAAAAGGGAAAAATCTGGACTAGTGACAGGCGTATTTGAACACCTTCAGTTACCACTGGTTTGATCTGTATTCCAACCCATCATCTTTTCGTCGGTATGCTTCGTCGAACGAAGGCTTAAAATCCTGGATGCATTATTTTCTTCGGGAGTATGGATGTCTTTGTATGACACTGGATAGGTTGACAGATTCATAAGCAGGTTCAGTAGGTCTGTTGACACTACCATTGACGTAGACCTGAAAAGTTGTTACTAATAATCATATTTAGTTATGGTGCGTTTTACGGTTCACAGTATCCGTTAGGTTAGACGGTTCAGTATCTTCGGTTCATTGCTTCTCAAAGCCAGGAATGACAGGTTCTCAATTTTGTTTAAGTTCCGAAAACGGTTATTGGTACGGCCCTGAGTCTTAACTCCATTCCAAAGATGATGTTAAATAAGGCGTATAGATGATAGTTTATTTGAAATTCCAAGTACATGCTACCATCCGTAGTAGAAGTTCTTATGGTACTGCGGTAACGTTTAGATACGAACTCCGAGTTGAAGAAAAATAAGGTGGATTTTATTTATTTCTGTAATAAAGTCTTCCATCCCACAAGCTACAAGTAGCAGATGTTACAGTACACTTACTATGATTAGAACTTCGCAATTCCGTATATACCTCTTCAGTGGAAAAGCACTAACTTTGGTCCAACATTAATGATCTGATTACACGTATATTATAAGAGTGTGTCTTTTATGTAAACTTAAGATAATGTAATATGAGTCCCTCTGTGACAATTATACATACAGATAAATGAGGATTTAGCCTGGAACAATAGGACGTGTTCATATGATCATACTAAGCAACAGGATGTATGATTCCGCTCAGTGATTTTTTCTGAAACAGTTTTAAGTGATACTCTCATTTTTGACTCGACAAAATATTCGGACTTTAAAATTCATACTGTAAAAATTCAATGAACAGAAAAGCAAATATAAACGAGTACTAGTAGTGTTTCTTATTGCTGACCTGCTTACAACGAATTCCAAAGTGTTAGTCTGTCATTTCCTACATTATTGACAGACGACGTTGATGCTGTTTCTTCGTCGTTTCTTAAGCTGGTCATCTTCGTGTAGATTCCGCAACTTCGCTGCTTGGGAGGATGTAAAAATAGTTTATTTTATTAATCTTGAAAATTAACACAAATTATAACTTCGCTAACAAAGACCATGTGCGTTCAAGCGTAATATGCAGTGTTCAGGACTTCCTCACTTTCGTTGACTTTGTTCTTTTAGGTATTAGTTTCCACTGCAACATCTTTACTTCTCTTGAAGAGTTGACAGCCTAAACTCAGCCGAATACCTTTCAAAATTTATTTATAATATATCTGAAAACCATACTGAAAACATGCAAATAACAACGTCCAACTTCAGGAAAACGAGTGACGGCCCAGCGCTCATGGATACAGTGATCGGAGGCAAGATGCTTACAGCCTATGCTATTATTCAGTGCAGTGCAGTAATAGACAGTATAGCCAACATACAACACTTAAATTCCTTATTTTACATTACATCGTATAATTCTTCCATTCCTAGTACTTTGCTTGGCAGGAATTTCAAAACTGTGAAAATGTATATCTTTCTCCTATGAAGGTTCCAAATCCTCAGCAAGCGTCGTGGGGTCCCTGGGACCTCCCGCAATTTTGTTAGTTTCCTCTATGCCATTTCTTTGCTCAATGGCCTTAGCAGTTCCAGTACCTTCAAGGTACTCGGTGTCCTTTAGGGAACAGTTGCGAATAACATCGCAATGGGCTTTGTTGTACTAACGACATAACTCGAGCGGTCCGCTGGACCTCACATTGCCGGTTTTGTAAATTTTCTGTTCTGGTACGACTTTCCTTATTGTCCGAAAATCGTTTTGAAGTTATAAACTATGGCTAAACCCAGAGCATCAGAGTTGTGTATTGCCAGTGGTTCTTTTGAAGATGTGTTAGCGATATTGGATGAATGTACCAGTGGCGTAGTGGATTCTAACAGTGACAATACTGATTACATACAAAGTGATCACGGCTCAAGTTCAGACTTACGGATGACCTTCAAATTAAAAAACTATGTTTTAGCTTTCGATTGAGGTGAATGGGGAAATAATAAATTTATACATTCCATTTTGGTGTAATGAGTAGGGTATATTTTATTTTTTCAAGCGTTTGCATGAATGACTATGTGAAATAGGTTTCGGTAGCACTTACAATGTAAGATCTGCTGGTTTCACATAATTTTGTTTTCGAATAAATCATTTCATAATTTCATTATTGGGACTTTATTCATAGTGCGATTACACAAATAGAAATGTGAATATGTTTGACATACTTGATTGGAGTAGATATTTCAAAAGCCTATTAATAACTGCCCTACAGAATTATTTCGTATTGAAATTACGACAAAATATTAGAATTAATAATATCTAAACACAATATTGTCGACTCGTTGGCTGAATGTTCAGCGTACTGGCCTTCGGTTTAGAGGGTCCCGGGTTCGATTCCTAGCCGGGTCGGGGATTTTAATCGCTTCTGATTAATTCTTCTGCCTCGGGGACTGGATGTATGTGTCCGTCCCAACACACTCCCTATCACATTCAGACAACATACCATACTACCAATCACCACAGAAACACGCAATAGTGATTAAATCCCTTCACATAGGCTTGGCGTCAGGAAAGGCATCCGGCCGTAAAACAGGGCCAAGTCCACATGTGCTACGCAGTTAGCACCCGCGACCCCAAAGGTATGGGAGGGTAGCAAAAGAAAGAAGAAACACAGTATTGTCGATATAATGTCACGTTTAAGAAATTGAAAACCTTATTATGCTTTGAACATGTGCGGTCCCCCGGACCTCACAAGGCCGGTTATGTTCCAAAAGTGTCATGGCGCTTGCTGACTATTAAGAAGTACACGTACCCCCGTGTCTCCCCTGCAAAAGAAAACCGCTGATTACGCCACATCTTTAACTCCATCGGTATCGGTGAACATTTCACCTTCGTACTTCCTGCGAGGGGTTCACCCTAATGACCTTCCACCACACCAGAAAGATGCATGTTCTTGACAGCCTGTGCTATTACTCAGTGCAGTTCAGTAATAGACATATTGTTGCTGCTGGATAGCTGTCGCTAACTATGTACACTTGCTACAGTTCCCAAGTTGAGTGGGCGCTGGCTATTGAGGGTGGAGGTGGGGTTAGCGGAGGGAGTATCACAGGAGCCCAGCGGTCATTTCGTATCTGGCAGCTCATTTGGCACTGCAATATAGATGCACAACTTAGAGGAGAGATTTACTGCCCCCGTTAGTCCCCTACCCATCAGCCAGGCGCTGGAAGCCCTGCCACCTTTTTTATTGTACAAGCTGAGCTAGGCTAACTGTAATGAAATGACAGAGGCTTCATTTGTTCCTACACTTTCCTTTGAGCCCTGAGATCTAAATTTCTTGGATAGAGATGATTTCGCCGAGAAAAATTTCCAAAGCTAGAAAGTTAGGTATAGGTACTATTTTATATTCTACAAGGCCTTCCCATGTAAGTAACGAGTCAGTGAAGTACCCAGGTTCAAAGTGGGTCTTGTCCAGGGCTTAAGAACGGATACCATTTCTGCTGCTACGCGCAGGTTCTAGCGAAATTCCTACCTAAAGTCGCCAGGATCCGAACCTGATATACTTGGTTTCGGTGTCGAGTTGCTAGACTACCGACCCAACACGTTGACTGGGAAAGCAGTAATATCACTATTGTATTTGTTGTTAATCCCGATCCAATGAGCCAAGAATAATGGCCGAGAGGATTCGTCGTGCTGACCACACGAAACGTCATGTTCTGTAGGTCTTTGGGCTGAGCAACGGTCGCTTGGTAGGCCATGGACCTTCGGGCCTGTTCCGCCATGGGGAAAAATTCTTGTTAATTGTTATTGTTATAAATATTCCTGAAAATGAGTGACAGTATTAAGTGGTGCCCGTGGACTGTACAGAAAATTCAGGATTTTGGCAAGTCACGCTGACTTCTGACCAGCCAGATGGGGAATATATTGAAGGGCCACTTAGCGCGCTGACATTCTTAGCTGTAGATGGAATAACCTGAAGAAATATATCATAACTGGAGATGTGAAACTGGTTCAGCCTTTGCCTAGTTTTCCCTATTTTCGTTGGTCGGAATATCTTTTACAAATAGACGAATTCATTGTTTTATGCATAAATTATCATTATCACTTCCCCCTATGGGTGGGGTGCGGTAGAATAACATCCAACGTATCCCCTGCATGTCGTAAAAGGCGACTAAAAGGGGGCCTTGTGGGTTTCTCGGAGAGAAATAGTGGTGTTATGTTGTCCTCGCATAGGCCACGGTATAGCAACTCACTCCTGTTTACTGAAGGGAGCAGCCTCCCACGGTGTATTATTGCGGCGGTCATCTTACTGTGGTACACATCCTTACGGAGTGCGTGGACTTGTCCGATTTGCGCCGTAGTCTAAATCTTCAGACTACCATCTCCCTCATCCTACCAGATGACGATCAGTGAGCAGGCCTCGTCATCTGTTTTACGAGGGATAGCGGCCAGTTTAATACAGTATAAAAATGATTTTTCTATCTGTTTTTAATTTTTATTTTAATAACTATCATTTATCTATTTACTGTTTTAGTTAGCTTTTTGTATATTTTAATGTTTAAAAAATTGTGAATGTATATATGATTTATGTATTGTATTGTATTTATTAATGAACAAAACAGGCGTTCAGCCCCGAATACATGTTCACAATAATAATAAATAAGTAAATAAATAACTAATAATAAACGCAGTCCAACCCAAGCCACCACTCTCCACCACATACAAAATAAAATGAAATGAACACCTCATCAGCCTGTTCTATGTTTACAATCTGCTGCTGGTGTTGCAACTTGCTGCTTGTTATCACTCACACGTACCCACTCATCACGCGACCTTCTTGCTTCAGCGTTTTCATCACCTCCATTGTTCCCTGACCTACTCCAAAATAAGCTACACCAGCAACATTACACGATTGCATACCAAACCAGCCATGATACTAACATTGCATTCAATCTTTCAGGTTCCACCTCCTATAGTACAAGTCTGAATAATAACAACAATATTCCGTCATTGCATTCCAATCCATCATACCACAACTTTTACCAATCAGCGTTAACATTGCTTCATATCATTTCAATCCGCCATAACACTCCATAATAAAATTACCTCTCCATCTCCCAAAAATTTCGACCATAAATAACAAATACCAATCACGCCTATACCAACACCTCTCCAGCATCATACTCCTTCCTCCTCTCCATACAAACAAACCACAATTTACAAAATGATAATAAAATCACCTCTCTCCAGCTCCAAAATTTCAATACTCATACCAGACACCAATACAATAATACCCCCTCCCAACTTCCACGAATTCGGCCGTAAATAAACCATCTCAATACCATACCATACATCACCTAATCATACATACTAAGCCTCCAATGCTTCCGACACCATATCTCAGCAATACAACACATACCAACACCTCTCCAACATCATATTTCTTCCTCCTCTCCATACAAACAAACCAAAATTTACAAAATGACAATAAACTCACCTCTATCCAGCTCCAGAAATTAAATACTTATACCAAACACCAATACAATAATACCACCTCCCAACTCCTACGAAGTCAACCACAAATAAACCATCTCAGTACCAAACCATACATCACCTAAATACTAAACCTTCAATACTTCCAACACCACATTTCAGCAATACAGCACCAACTCCACATTATATACCATCTCTACTTATATCACCACTTCTCCCACACTACATTCCAACGATCTAACACTTTTCCAACACCACATTTACCACCACTCCTCCAACTCCAAATATCAACAATAAATATATCACTTCACCATTACCACATCTCAGCCTTCACAAATTATTTACCATCATAACCTAATGAAATTACAATGAATAACAAATACCAGTCACGCATATACCAACACCTTTCCAACATATTTCTTCATCCTATACCACTTCTCCATTACCACATTTATACCACCACTCCTCCAACTCCACATATCAACAATAAATATACCACTTCACCATTACCACATTTCAGCCTTCACAAATAATTACCATCATAACCTAATAAAATTACAATGAATAACAATTACTAACATATCATAAAACAAACAGACCATGCAATCCTGTCCTCTTACCCAACTCCACCTACCTAAGTACTCAGTCCCTATATTCCCTAATCCATTAGAATTTTAACATACTATCCCCTTCCCTTATACAGATAACTATTCCACCCCCCTATTCCCCTGCCCACCCTCTAACTCACTCTCCTTCATTTTACTCTCGCAGGCCTTTTTTATCGCACAAAAATACCTGTTCAATTCACCCCCTTTTTCCCATTGTTTAATAATCCATCTCAGTATTGCGTTCTCATCCCCTCTCCCCAGTATTTCCCGATGCTCGGCACTCAATAATCCATGTCTTAACCCCCTCGTTACCTCACAGTCCCTTAGCAAGTGAAACTCATCATTCACATCTCCACAAAGTACACACCTTGTCTTATCCCTGCCCTGTAACCAGCCTTTATTCCTTGGCAGACCTAAAAGCCACCACATCATCCCATATCGTTTTGACCTATCGACGTATCTAATATTCAACCCTGCTATCTCCCCTATTTTCGTCAAAACAGTCAGCGAATTTCTTAGTCTGCTTTCCCCCAATAATTTCTGCCTATGGATATCTCTAATTCTCCTTTCCAGTATATTCATCCCTCTCACTTCTGTCTTTGACCAAACCTCCCCCCACAGGTGTCCTAATCCTATCCTCTCCAAATATCCCTTTATTTTTTCTAACCATCCACCCTTATACATGCTCTTAAATTGCTGTACATATGCTGCCTGTAAAACTCTCCCACCTTCCTGTCTTTTTAAATTCATCCAATATCTAACTATTCTTTTCACACCCTCTGATTCCAAATCCTCCCCACACATTAATTCCGCCCCTACATTTGCTGTACACCTCGGTAAGCCCATCACTAACTTAGCAAAACTACTAACAATCCTTCTTAGTTCCTCTCTTTTCTCATCCAGCCCCCAAACTTCTGCTCCGTATAATACCCTCCCAACGATTACCGACCTGAACACGAGTCTCAGTGTTTTGTAACTGATCCCCGGGTACTTGAGTAGCAAATTTCTGACTGAGGCTAAGGCTGCCAATCCTCTATATTTCACTCTTTTGATCTGGTCACTCCAAGTTCCTTTATCATTAAAAATCACTCCTAGATATTCCAGCTTTCTTACCTGTTCCAATCTTTCTCCCTGAATTACCCAATTCCCTTCTATCTTTCTTCTTTTGTTCACCTGTACTACCAATATTTTAGACTTATTTCCATTAATTTTCAATCCCCATTTCCTCGCAAATAGCATCACTGACTCTAAGGCCCTATTCATCGCCCCTGAAGTTAACGTCATCAATAACACATCATCCGCAAATATCAGTCCTGGCACTTCCAAACCATTAATTACTGGTACAGCCCAATTTTCTGCCCCAAACCCCTCTAAAATATCGTTGATAAATAAAATAAACAGTATGGGCGATAACTTGCATCCTTGTTTTAAACCCACCTTGGACTCTAATGGTCCACTCATTCTCCCTTCTCCCAATTTTACACAAAACCTGACGTCCCTATATATTCCTCCCACTGCCCTCAACATCTTCTCCGAAATCCCTAACCTACCTAATTTCTCTAGTAGGGCCTCTCTATTCACCTTATCAAAAGCTTTCTCAAAATCTATTGCTGCTACATAAACCGTACTTCTAGCCATATTCTTATACTTTTCTAAAATAGTCTTTACTATCATTATATTATCCACTGTTCTTTTCTTTTTCCTAAATCCCCCTTGGTAATCTGTCAAAATTTCATTTTCTTCCGCCCACCCGCTTATTCTGTTCGCTAGCACCCCAGTATATATCTTACTCAAAGAATCCAACAGAGATATACCCCTATAACTGTTCACATTGTTCCTACTACCCTTTCCCTTGTATATAGGGCATATAATTCCTGTTTCCCATTCCCTAGGGTAATTTCCTCCCTCGAATATCCTATTGAATAGTTTCACCATGCCCTCTATCATTATCTCATTTTTACTAATTTCCTTCCAAAACTTATTATTTATACCATTACACCCCCCGGCCGACTTCGCTCTAGCTCTGCATATCACTCCCCGGATTTCCTCTCTTGTGATTTCTTTATCCAAGTCATAAATTGCCACTCCCCTATTCCTCCAAATTACTTCTTCTCCCGAACCTCTCCATCTATCACCCCCCCTTTTTTCCTAGTAATTCATCGAAGTGCCTGACCCATTGCACTTCCTCAATACTCGTTCTCTCCATATTCCTTCCACCCTTAATAATTCTGTTAATCTTATCCCAGACTCTCTCAAAATTGTTAGTCTTGCAGTCATTATTTATGGCTTCCATTTGTTCCTCTAACCACGTCTTTTTTGTCTCAGAGATTTTCTTTTTATACTCCTTCCTCAATATACAGAAAAACTCCCTTTCTTGGTTCCCACCTTTCCTTCTATATTCTCCTAACGCGTCCATCACCTTCCTCCGCAATCCTTCACACTCCCTATTAAACCATTCTTCTCCCTCTTTCTTATTTCCTTTTCTAGCTTTCACCTTCTGCGCTATCATCTTTATTGGATGTAGCAACAATTCCAAGGCTTTATCAGTATTATTCTCTTCTAACGCCCCTTCCCACCCATATTTCAGAAGATGTAGCTCCTCCTTCACTACCCTATTCCAATCCCGGCCCACCTTCTCTGTCCATTTATACTTATTATAACCCCTCCCTCGTTTATCCTTTGTCTCATTTTCCTTCATTGTACACTTCTCTTCCTCTCTTTTCAGCATAACCCTCACCGGGAAATGGTGTGACTCAATCCAATCTCCTATTTCCATACTTACAACTTCCTCAATCATCCCTTCCGAGCTCAAAACCATATCTATCACACTACCCCCTTTCTCCGTAACATATGTCAATTTCCCCGTCCTGTCACCCTCTATCCACCCATTCAGAATATACAAGTTTCCCACAGCACACATCTCTAGGAGCTTCTCTCCATAACTATTTGTAATTTTGTCCTCACTCCTTCTGCTTTCTAACAAACACATTCCATCCTCCCTACTATAAACTGGGCTCTGTTCTCCTATTCTCGCGTTCCAATCCCCAAATAACAACATATCCTCCTCCCCTGGATACATTCCCCTTATCCTACCAATATCCACCAATAACTCTTCAAAAAAATATTTATTTGCATATTCTGAATTACTAGGGTGGCAGTAAACGAAAGCTAGATTTATTTTCTTCCTCCATCCCTCTCTCCCTCCCAAATTTAATCTCAGCCATATGGTTTCCATCATATCGGTCTCTATATCCTCTATTCTTTCACTAATTTCTTCCCTAATTAGAACTATCATCCCTCCTGGTGCTCGTCCCTTATTCCTCTCTTTTCTTCTATATTTATATTTTATCTCAAACCCCTTCCATGCAATCTCCCTCCCTGCTTCCAACCACGTCTCCAAGAGTGCCACAACATCAAAACTTTCAATTACTTCCCTAACTTTCTTGTTTCCTAATTTGTTCCTTACTCCTTCAATATTCACACATCCTATCTTCCAATATTGTTATAACTTTCCCTCCCTCTCTTCTAGGTCTCCCCCTCTATTCTTACTTCTAGTATTTATCGACCTCTCTCCCTCTGTATCCTCCATCCCTTTACGTACTTTTCCCCATATGTCTTTTAAGCTCTTACTCCTGACTTTACTCATAATTTTTTTACCTTCTTGTCGATCTGTCTCCTCTTGACCTTTCTTGTTCACTACACCACTGCACCCTGTACTCACCCCTTCTTGCTGCTCACCCCCACTCACCCCCACTCACCCCCTCACTATTTTGGACTTCTGAATCCACCTCCCTTTGTCCTTTCTCGCTCACTGCACCTCTACACTCTCCTCTCCCAGTTTCTTGCGGCCCACTCTCACCGTCCACTTCACTATCTTGGTCTTCTGTCTCCCGGCTGCACTGCCCATTCTCTTCCGAGATGCTCTGCTCTCCTGCCACGTCCCTCCTCCTCTTCTTTTCTTCTTTCTTCTTCCCATCTTGCCTTGTCCTCTCACCACTCTCAACCCTCTCGTTTTCGTCCATTTCCTTTAGCTTAGTCACTGAATGTACTCTAACCCATCGCCCGTTTGTCACCTCCAACCTCAGACCTCTTATTCGGGCCTTTAGCCCCTGGTTCCTCGCTCTCCATAGGTGCCTATTCAAGATCTTCGCGTTTTCACTTCCTTCTCTTCCCATGTCTCCTTTCACCCCTATTTTCCGCCCTTGTAAATTCTTGCTGTTCCTTAACACAGAATCTGCCATTAAGGTTGAGAACAATTTAACCCTAATTGGCCTCCGACCTTTGACTTTACCAACTCTCTCTACATCATCAATGTCTACCTCACTAAAGTTTATCTTCATTACATCACGTATAGCTTCCACCACCTTAAATATCAGCTCAATCTTGCTCTCTCTCGCCCCTTCCTCAACTCCATATATAAATATGGCTTTTTTCAATCTCTCCTGCCTGTACCCCTCCGCTTCTTTCTTCATCTTCATCACCTCCTCTTTCAGATGTTTCACTTCCCCTCTCAATAACTCGATTTCTTTCTCGTTATTGACCACTCTCCTGCTCGATTCCTCTGTCTTCGTTTCAAGCCATTTCTTCATCTTCCCTAACTCCCTTCTCTGCTCCTCCATCATGTCCTTTATTTCCTGCACCTTATCCCATTGACACTTCTCCTGCATAACTTCACTTACAACCACCCTGAGTGCGGCCAAATCCTCCGTACTATATTTTCCACTGGTATTTGGGCCTGGGTTTACTTCCACCCCCCCAATAACCAGTAACACTGCTATCACTGTCACCACCAGCACCGCTTCACTCATTTTCAATCCGTCCGTCACCAATCCACTCCTGACCTCCTTCTTCTGCCTTGCCTGCCATTTCCCAATAGCGGCCCGGTACTGTTCAATGCCGACCATGTTTACAGCACGCACTTCGCTACGCAACCTCTCTCCTCGACCGCTCGAGCTAGACTGTGTGATATGATTTATGTCTTTGATGGCAGGACGTAGTGTTTACGGTGCACTATGTCTTCTGGTATAGGCTAGAGCAATTTTGTTACTTCCATATATCTGTCTGTCTTATCCTTGGCTTTGACAATATGAGAGTGACTGAGGTATGGGCGATGCTAGTAATGCCAATTCCTTATGCAGCTAGTTGTTGCTCATAGGGTCGGTTGATGTATTTCAGTGGGCTTGGCAGACTGATATGTAATAGAAATTCTGGCTCGGCGAGGAAAACAACGGGAAACTACCTCACTCCTCATTTCCCTACTACGCCTCTTCAGTGATGCCTAAGCCTTCTATGACAGCTGATTGCAGAGCTGTCGAGGATCCCACCAGCGGAAGCGCTGACGGACTGAACATACATACATACATACATACATACATACATACATACATACATACATACATACATATATGATTTCACTTCAAGGCAATACCTTATTCTATTTAAATCTATTTTTATATAATTTTATAAGAAAACACGGCATTGCGAATTAGGTCCACTGATTATTATACATTCATAATCATTTTTTCATCATCATTTGTTTTAAATTCTGGTCAGTGGATATATTTTAAAATTGTAAGTAGGCCTATTATTGAATTTCGTTTCACATCGTACCATTAGGGGCCAATGATTAAGCATCATCATCACATCATCATCATCGTTGCACAGAAGTGAGTAAAGTGTCCTTTGAATTATACAGACAGAACTTACCAGAAAACACCACAAAAATTAAACTTTGACCTTAAATAAAGAATATAATGGAAGTTTTGTGACTGAAACAACGTAGTTTGGCTTAGTTCACAAAAATGTCCAATTATAAGACTAATAAGAGATTAATAGCCTATAGAATACATATGACGTGGGGTGGGGGTGTGAATTACACTCAATAAGGGATCGAATAAGACCAGACCAAAAGTACATCTGTGGGACGAATGTGACAGCTTCGGGATCGTCATAAACTTGAACCTGCAAATGCTAAATCAAGCGATATTGTAAATCGTGCATCTCTTACTCGTCACAACATTCATAATTGTTCAATAACTTTTTTATAATTGATAAAAATTGTGCGCATGGATAAAGAAAACTATATACTGTACAATTTCCAGCTGGTTTATCATTTGTAATTGCAATACACGAAAGTTATTTCACGAACATACAGCTAGCGTCTGTATGTAATACGGCCTACCCCGTTTTAAGTGAAAATGCAACGAGATAATTATCCTCCCTCAACGTTAATCATTGCGAGAAAATGAAAGTGTTCCAACCCTACGACGAGAAAGATGTTGAAGAAAGAAAAGGGAAGCCTTGCAGACTGCCGTGGTTGGAGGAGAACATTAGTTGTCCAAGAGATATCGGTTAGGAACGGTAAGAGCGACGAGACTTGCGCGAAGGAGCAAATTGAATTTCAATTTGCTAGGGTCACCGTGGCCAACCCTCTACGAGCCCAGGTCAATGAAGGAGCGCTTACATTTTGAAACACTATGTCAGTAAATGGTCTGGCTTATTCAAGGCTTTTTTCATTTTATTATTATGTTATATTATTACAATTATGTTATTATTTTTGAAATCAAAATCAAAATCCACAGCCTGTTTCCAATCATTTGACCGGGTCAGAAATGGAATGAATGAAGCCCCCAACTAGCGCCGAAGAATTGTGCCGGCTGCCGAAGCTTGTCGCAATCCTCTGGAGTGATGACTAATGACTGACAGATGAAGTGAAATGATACTGGAGAATGTTGCTGGAATGAAAGATGGCAGGGAAAACTGGAGTACCTGGAGAAAAACCTGTCCCGCCTTCTCTTTGTCCAGTACTAATCTCATATGGAAATGACCGGAATTTGAACCACGGAACCTAGCGTTGAGAGGCCGCCGCGGTGCCACCTGAGCCACGGAGAAATTATTATTATTATTATTATTATTATTATTATTATTATTATTATTATTATTATTATTATTATTATTATTATTATTCTGCTTCGTTTTGGCCGGCTATGGACCATGTTATTTCAACCGTTTGCATCATTGACCTTTAAGTCTTTCCCAGTACTCCCGCATTCACTTTCTCTGAGGATTCTTTCTTTCATTAGTCC
Organism: Anabrus simplex; assembly: GCF_040414725.1. Classification (NCBI taxonomy): domain Eukaryota; kingdom Metazoa; phylum Arthropoda; class Insecta; order Orthoptera; family Tettigoniidae; genus Anabrus; species Anabrus simplex. The sequence continues at coordinate 605,091,298 of NC_090265.1, read as the reverse complement.
ATTTCTTTCCTCTTTTCAACTTCGTATTTTCTTGGAATCGCTGTTGTACTCGAACTTTCTTCTAGAGAGGAACGTGTTCCTGAATGCCTTCATGTATGATCCCTATTTTTTCTGTGAACCAGGGTCCCTTGGTTTTCTTGTTTAATAAGTGTGAAGTGATCCGAATGGTGTACCTCTGCGAGCTCATACGTGTTACATGGCCACAAATATTAAGCCTCCGTTTCCGAATGGTGTAGGTTATCCTTCCTACATGCAGGTACAGTTCATTGTTATGCCGTCTCCGGTACTCACCATTTTATCTGATTGGTCCTAGGATCTTTCTTTCTTTCTTTCTTTCTTTCTTTCTTTCTTTCTTTCTACCTTTGGCCTCTAACCTTCTAATTAGACCCTTCCTGTTCAAAGAAAGAAATTTTGCTGCACACAGGGCCTCTGTACGAATGACTGAACAATGCTTAAGCTTGGCGTTGGTGGACACAGATCTTTTGTAGTTACTATCTTGCTCATCCTAGATGTGGATGCCACTTTCTCAGATTTGTTAGACTATTCACTCACCTAAGTACTTAAAATTTTCTGCTTATTTGATTTTCTCTTGGTCTGCAATTAAATCTCTAGGAGCTGGGTTGATATTGGTTATAAACTCCATTTTTCAAAGGATATCTGGAGACCAGCCTTTTCTGCTTGGGTTTTAAGTTGGTTGATTTCTTTTATAGACTTATGTAGGGAATCAGAGAATATCGCAAGATCTGCAAAAGTTAGGCAATCTATTATCAGGCTAGTTCTCCTGCATCCTATTCGAAGTCCAATCTCGAACTATTCTTTGCACATCTCTTTCCGCCATTCGCGAATGATTTTCTTCAACACTCACTTGAAGAGTAGAGGCGATAATCCACCTCCCTGCCTTACGCCTGTTTTCGATTTCGAAGATGTCCGAAATCTCTCCTCTGAATTTTACTCTGGAGGTTGTGTTGGTTAGAGTCTGTCGGATAATTGCTCTCGTTTTGTTGCCTAAACCCATCTCTGCTTTAGAATTTGGAGGAGTGTATGTCGATCTATAAATTGTAGGCTTGTCTGATGTCGACGAATATGATGATGATGACGATGATGATTATTATTATTATTATACATCTGTAGATCAGTTAGATTGTCGGCCTCGAAACCGCAAGATCGTGGGTTCAAATCCGACAGAGGTAGTAGAAGGATTTTGAAAGAAGGTAGAGGTCCAATCAGCGCTCCATATGCCTGGGTAGTACGATGTTGGTATGCACAATATTTTTGGTGCCACATTTACCAACAAAATTAAAAAAATCCATGGCTCGCCCAATAAAGTTCCTATTTCTCTACCACCTGGTAGAGAAAGGCGGAGCGTAGAAATTGACACGCAGGCAGGCAGGCAGGTATGTACGCAGGCAGAAGATGTCAAATTAGAATGCTTGCTCACGCACGACGACTGATTTGAAACGATGATTTTATATGATTATTTCATTCTAGTTGAAGGATATTTTTGAGTGAGACAAGAGGGCAATTCGGAAGAAAATTCTGATAGTCTCCCTGTGAGACATGTGTACATTCTCAGACCATATCGAGCGACGGAAGGAGAAAGAAAGTAAGTATTGATCAGGAATTAGAACACACTCCAAGTAAGGCAGATGTGTGTAATGTGAGTGACCACTGACCAGCAAGAAGAGGGTGAGTGGAGGGCCATGCCACCCTGTCTTAGGGGTTATTACCTTCAGCCGCCCTTTCCCTCGCCCTTTCCATCTGTAATAATGGAGGAAATGGCCAGTTAGGGTCATTCCCATTAACGAACGTAGTAGTTTTATAGGTTTGTTCCAATCTTATTGTGTTAGCCAGCTAGTGCATGCAGAGGGTACTAGGACTATGGAATACAGGAGATGCTATTATGAAATTGGCTGACCAGTGCTGGACGTAGCACACAGCGGCGGTTGATTTATGCCAGCACAACAGACACATCATGCACTGTGCACTCTAATCCACGATATAGTCGATCAACAGTCGAAGTCCTGTGTATGATGGTAAGTCTCAAATCTTTCTAAAGAAACTGTGGTTGTTTTGTGATGGTGCTGATTATTGTTTTAAGAGGAAGTACAGCTGGGCAACCATCGTCTATCACTAATCATAGAGGGGGGAAAAGAAGGGGCCCTACACTTCGAAAAATGAAGGTATCTCTCAGAGGTAGGGGCTGCCTGGCCGAGGCGGTAAAGGCGTGCTCGGTTCGCCCGGATGGACGTGGGTTCGAATCCCCGTCAGGAAGTCGTAAAATTTAAGAAATGAGATTTCCACTTCCAGAGGTGCACATGGCCCTGAGGTTCACTCAGCCTACACCAAAAATGAGTACGAGGTTAATTTCTGGGGGCAAGGGCGGCCGGGCGTAGAGCTAACCACTCTACCCCATCAAGTGCCGAGGTTACGGATAGTGGAAGCCTTTACATTCCACCCCTCCAAGGGCCTTCGTAGCCTGTACGGAGACGACTTTTATTTTCACGCCCTCTGGGAGATAAAAACAAACTCCCTTGCCCTCGACAGTTAAGACCGTGGGGTCGAAAAACAAAGCAAGAGTTGACCAGGGGAGTCGAATAGTATATCTGTGAGGAGCCTGGCACAGGTAAACAGAAGCAGAACCAGAACTCCGCTAAGTCACCAACTCACGCTCTGAAGTTAAGGGCCCCTTTTGGTCACATTTTATGACTGGCAGGGGATACCGTGGATGTTATTCTGACACGCCAATCCACAGGGTGAGATAGTTGTTTTAAGAGGCGCAGTCATCGGCCTCTGGTGACATGATATGATTGTTTAATACTTACCCAATGCCAGGCTGAGTGGCTCAAGCGGTTAAGGCGCTGGTCTTCTGACTTCAACCTCGCAGGTTCAATCCTGGTTCAGTCCGGTGGTATTTGAAGGTGCTCAAATAGATCAGGCTCGTGTCGGTAGATTTACTGGCACATAAATGAACTCCTGGGGGACACAATTCCGGCACCTTGGCGTCTCCGAAAACCGTGAAAGTAATTAGTGGAGCGGCTCAGTAAGTACGAAATTATGCAATGGTAATGCACCTTTCTGATAAAAAATACTTTACTCTATTTCAACGTTATTTTATTTTGTGACAACCTTTCTGATACAATTACTCCACAGCGCGTCGTTGACTTCAGATATATTAAATATTTTTTTGTAGGACAGACTTAGACACCCTTTCGTCTCTTACGATCTACAGCGTTTCAGAGATGTTAAGCAAATAACATTATTACTAGCATACTTGCGTTCCATGACACAACATTTGAAAATTTTAGATCAAATTGCTCTTTTCTTTACTATTGTCACTCGGAAACTGCTGCGTCAACTGGCTCAAAAGTTACGTATACGATTAAAGCACAGTCTGGTAGTGAAGGATAAATATGTTTGTTACTCTTATTTCAGAAATGTAATTACTAAGAAGTGCACCATACATAACTAGGAAGGAAAAAGGCCGTGAACTGTGCGTTAGGTACTGTGTCGGCGACGGCTTGGAGCGTAAGGAGTAAAGCTAATGAAAATAGTTTCTAGAATTGCCGAGAAAGGATTAATAGTTGTTACGGGGAATGCACGTAAACGAACTAGTGAGAAGTTAAGTACTTAAAGATATTATTTAATGATAATATAAGAATTATCTGTGAGATGTAAATAATGCAGATGCAGGATGACGAGCTCGTGTATTGAACTGTCATGATTTGAGCAATCGACATGTATTAACAAGATTGTATCTCGAAACTTTTAATGCTTTTTTGAAATGTAGAAAATCTGGAAGTACTGTATAAAGCTGCTATCGAACTCTTTACACCGCAATGTCTAGTGCAATTTTTTCCCCTCTATGTGCGGTAAGGGGCTGCCTGGCCGAGGCGGTAAAGGCGTGCTCGGTTCGCCCGGAAGGACGTGGGTTCGAATCCCCGTCAGGAAGTCGTAAGATTTAAGAAACGAGATTTCCACTTCCGGAGGTGCATATGGCCCTGAGGTTCACTCAGCCTACACCAAAAATGAGTACCAGCTTAATTCCTGGGGGCAAAGGCGGCAGGGCGTAGAGCTAACCACTCTACCCCATCACGTGCCGAGATTAACAATGGTGGAAGCATTTACCTTCCACTCCTCCAAGAGCCTCCATGGCCTGTACGGAGGTGACTTTGCTTTGCTTTGCTACGTGCGGTAGGCCTATCACGACTTACAAGAAGAGATCTCTGTTCCGCTTTCAAAGTTATCACTTTTCCTTCCCGCAAAGGTCTCTCTTCACTCGCATTTTCATTTTCTTTCATATTTTTTTCGACCATGGATATGATGCTTTCTCCTTCTTTCCCCCCTTGTGTTTGAACATGCCTCTTATATGTTTATCACCGAGTGAGTTGCTGCGCGGTCTGTCTCACGTAGCTGTCAGGTGGTGGTGGTGATTGAGCCTATTGTTTTAAGAGGAACTGCAACTAGGCAACCGTCCTCTACATAACATTAATCAGAGAGAGAAAATGGAAGGGATCCGACACTTCGAAAAATGAAGATATCGGCCAAAGGAAGACAAGGGCCACGAAGGGCGTGAAAATGATTCCCTAGGTCTCGAGTGTTCTAATACTGTCGGGGTCGGAAAAGATGAAGTGTTGATCCAGGGAGGTAGGAAAAGATAGATGAAAGTGAGGAGCCTGGCACAAGTAAGTGGAAGCAATACCAGGACTCAGATAAGGGCCCTGTGATAGTCAATCCACGCTCCACAGTTCAGACACCCTGGGGCCCCTTTCAGTCGTCTCTTACGACAGGCAGGGGATACTATGGTTGTTATTATACTACCCCCAACCACAGGGTGATTACTTAGCCGTCAGGTTGCATTCGCAGTTCTCAAGATGGTTTTCCGTGGATTCCCATTTTCACACCAGGTAAATGCTGGGGCTGTACCTTAATTAAGGCCACGGTATCTTCCTCCCTAGTCCTAATTTTTTCCTCTCGTATCGACGCCATAGGACCTATCTGTGTCGGTGCGATGTAAACCAATTAAAAAGAGGAAATAAGTATCTCCTTTCCTGGTCTTTTTCCAGTTATATGGGATCAGTGGGAATGTGGATTGAGCTTACTTACTATTTGGTTGTGGAGGGTAGTTTTTTTTTAAATTTTACGATTGACTTTACGTGGCAACGGCACAGATAGGTCGTAAGGCGACGATGAAATAGGAAGCGGACTTGGCCTTAATTAAGATGGTGTGAAAATGGGAAAGCCGGCCCCGTGGTGTGGGGATAGCGTGCCTGCCTCTTACCCGGAGGCCTCGGATTCGATTCCCGGCCAGGTCAGGGATTTTACCTGGACCTGAGGGCTGGTTTGCGGTCCACTCAGCCTACGTGATTAAAATTGAGGAACTATCTAACGGTGAGATAGCGTCCCGGTCTAGAAAGCCATAATAACGGCGAGAGGATTCGTCGTGCTGACCACGCGACACCTCGTTACCTGCAGGCCTTCTGGATGAGCAGCGGTCGATTAGTAGGCCAAAGCCCTTCAAGGGCCGTAGTGCTATGGGTTTGGTTTGGAAAATGGGAAACGATCTTCAGGACTGTGTAAGTGAAGATTTATTAAAATAATCACAACACCCAGTCCAGAACTAGAGGAATTAACGAGACGTGTCCAAGTTATCCGGAACGGCCAGGAATAGAAGCCGGGGCCCTATAATCCGAAGGCCACTTCGCCGACAATCCCCCAAATATCTTAATGCGCCTGTTTTGTTATTTTATGTCTTAACAACGCCCTGACGGAGCGATTTGGCTACGAATTACGTAATGTTTGGTTCTCGGCTGCATTCGGGGGGGAGGAGTGGGTTTTGATCTGATCATCGGCAGCAGTCCTCATGATGTTGTTCTGTGGTTTCACGTTTTCGCAGCAGCCAAAAGCTGGAACTGTACCTTAACTAAGGCCTCGGCTGATTTTTTCCCACTCCTAGCGCTTTCCCATCTCCGTGTCACCCAAAATCTGTGTGCATTAATCCGACGTTAAACGCCTTTCATGTAAATGAAAAAATAAATAAATAAATAAATAAATAAATAAATAAATAAATAAATAAATAAATAAATAAATAAATAAATAAATAAATAAATAAATAAAATAAAAATCTTGAGCCTGTTTCCAGTCATTTGATCGGGTCAGGAATGAAATAAATGCAGTCCCCATCTCTCGATGAAGATAAGAATTCTGCCGGTTGCCAAACCCTGTCACACTCCTCTGGGGCAATGATTAATGACTGACGGATGAAATGAAAATATATTGGAGAGCATCGCTGGAATGAAAGATGACAGAGAAAACCGGAGTACCCGGAGAAAAACCTGTCCCACCTCCGCTTTGTCCAGCATAAATCTCACATGTAGTGACCGGGATTTGAACCACGGAACCCAGTGGTGAGAGGCCAGCGTGCTGCCGCTGGAGCCACGGAGTCCCAAATAATAAATAAATAAATAAATTTAAAAGTGGGGAATATATCAGTAACCGGAGTCTGATAAAGACAAATCATTTCTGTTTTGACGCAGACTACATTTAAAATTTCGAAACCGTACTAGGAGAGTAACCAAAAAGTGAAAGTTTGAAAATAGAAACAATTTCTAGACGATACGTGAGACGACAGTATCGAATATTTCATTGTAAAGAGGAATGACTAACGTGCGCTGGAACAGCATCGAAATTAACTTTAAAGAAAAAAAATCACCCATACTGTCGAATCACTAGATGAAGAATAATGATTTGAAATGCAGGATCGGTAACTGCTACTGTAGCCGGGCTGAGTTGCTCAGACGGTTGAGGCGCTGGTCTTCTGACCCCAACTTGCCAGGTTCGATCCTGGCTCAGTCCAGTGGTATTTGAAGGTGCTCAAATACTTCAGCCTCGCGTCGGTATTTTTACTGGCACGTAAAAGGACTCCTGCGGGACTAAATTGCGGCACCTCGGCGTCTCCAAAAACCGTAAAAGTAATTATTGGGACTTAAAGCAAATAACATTATTAAAAGTGTACTGAGTTTGATCGCTGCGGCTGTTCCTGAGAAAAAGTGTACCTAGAAGCAATTAATGTACTGAGTTTGATTTCTGCAGCTGTTAAATATTCTGAGAAAAGTGTACTGAGTTTGATTTCTGCAGCTGTTATGGTTCCTGAAAAAAATGTTCTGAGTTTAATTGCTGCGGCTGCCATGGTTCCTGAGAAAAGAGCACAGAGTTTGACTGCTGTGGCTGTTATGGTTCCTGAGAAAAGTGCAGAGAGTTTGACTGCTGTGCCTGTTATTGTCCCTGAGAAAAGTGCACAGAGTTTGACTGCTGTGCCCGTTAATGGTTTCTGAGAAAAGTGCACTGAGTTTGACTGCTATGGCTGTTATGGTTTCTGAGAAAAGTGCACAGAGTTTGACTGCTGTGGCTATTATGGTTTCTGAGAAAAGTGCACTGAGTTTGGCTGCTGTGGCTGTTAATGGTTTCTGAGAAAAGTGCACCGAGTTTGACTGCTGTGGCTGTTATGTTTTCTGAGAAAAGTGCACAGAGTTTGACTGCTGTGGCTGTTATGGTTTCTGAGAAAAGTGCACAGAGTTTGACCGCTGTGGCTGTTAATGGTTTCTGAGAAAACTGTACCTAAATATTTTAAAGGAACTTTTGGAAATGTAATGTTAGCTTACAGCTGAGGGAGAGTGCCGCCTTTTTTAAACAGCCATTTCGTTACAGGAATATACACGATATATATTGTAATATTCTGGAGAGCTTACTTTATTCGAAGAAGGGAAAAACAAATTTTGAGTTTTTTTGACCTGTCACGTCCAGACGCCCTTAACTTCTAATTCTTACACTTGTCTATCTTAAGTTACCGAATTGACTCATTGAAGAATTAACATGCGTATAATCAAAATTCGAGCCTTGACAATTAAATTTAAATTCTAATTACTCCTCATAAAATACTGAGGCTGTCTTCTATCCATACCTTTCGCAAATAGACTGATTGAGTCCCTATTCTGAGCATCTAACTCATCCCTTAGGATAAATTGTCGAATATAAGCAAGGTCTCAACATTTTAAATTATGCAAATCCAGTTACACCAATATAGGAAAAGTTAGGCAGTTCCACGTGGAACACATCGCAGTGAGCCTTGACGTAACAGTATAAGCTAGAGTTGAGGAAGTTGGTCATGCATCATTTGGTGCTAGCGGGATGTGAGTAATGTAATGTCTTGTCGCCGAGTGGACAGTGCCGACCCAGTAAGCGAATTACCGCGCTCTCCGTCCCCGGAATTAACATGAGTAACGAGCACAATGTGAGTTGCTATGGTGATGAGTGTTGCCTAACGAGAAGGGACAACGACTTGCTCAAATGTACTGCTCTGGGCCAAGTGGAGGAACCCCTAGCTGTTTTATTTTTTGTTTTTTGTTCTCAGCGTGAAAAGTACGGTAAGCTAACAAGCTAGGGATATGTGACAGGGATTTCCTCCAGTTCTCCTATTTCAATAAACCAGAAATCTTTTCCATCATTGAAATGTATAAACCAGCTTAAATTTATTAAAGAATAATATAGGATATATTAACCAGATAGGCTAAAATTTCAGGGCCTATCTGGAGTCGAACCCGGGGATTTTTGGCAGATCTTCCAATGATCTGGACGACGAACAAAAGAACAGAACAACAGTAACGATTTTACGGTTTTCGGGGATGTAAGGGTGGTGGAAATTGTCCTGTAGGAGTTACCTTTTACGGACCAGCAAATTTATGATTCTAGGCTGGTATATTTGATTCCTTTCAAATACCAGCGAAATGAGCCTTATAAAATCCACAACCCTGGGCTCAGGAAGACAGCACTCTGTCGTGTGAGCCACTTAGTCCTATAAGAGAGGACGTAATAATAATAATAATAATAATGTGTTATGGGTGCCTGTGCCCCTGGTGAAGCATAAGGACCGAGCATGATAATCGTGCGGTTAGAGTCGTACAGCTGTGAGGTTGCATTCGGGAGATGGTGGGTTCGAACCCCACTGTTGACAGTCCTGAAGATGGTTTCCCATTTTCACCCCAGGAAAATGATGGGGCTATACGTTAAGGCCACTTCCTTACCACTCCTATAGCCCTTTACTATCCCATCTTCGCCATGAGACCGGTCTGTGCCGGTGTGACATAGAAGCAAATTGTAAGATACAATAAGGAACTATCGTCATCACTCTATCCGACACAGGATCACCAACTCCCTCAGAGAGATTGTTGTGGTACACGAGAAATTTCTGGTCTGGCCACCAATGGTAGTACCAGGCGTATCGATATGATAGCCTTTCAACCTGGGCCGATTTTACACGCATGAGTTCGCTCAGAGTTCCAAATCGGTCGGCCAGATGAGGTTTCGTCCTTATTCCATGGAGGTGTTCAAATGAAGATGTGTGTTCAAGCAGACAGTCCACAACTTAGGAAATAATCAAGTGCGGGTAAAATCCTCGACCTGGCTGGAAATCGAACCCGGGTCCATCTAAGCCAAAGGTTACGTCTCTCGCCATCTAGCCAAGAAGTTAAACACCTACACTTCACTTTGTACTACTACATTTGCTTGTGGTTTAACGTTGCACTCACACAACGAAGGTTTTCGGGGACGCAAGCATGGAAAGGGGCAGGTTGGGAAGATAGTGGCCACGGCCTTAATTAAGGTACAGCCCCAGCATTTGTCTGGTGTGAAAATGGGAGACCGGAAATCCATCTTCAGGGCTGCCGATGGTGGGATTCGAACACATCATATTCCGAAAGCTAGTTCATAACTACGCATCCCGTACCACGCGGCCATCTCGTTCGGTCTACTACTACAGTACTACTACGCCAGCCTAAGAGAATCAGATGCTAGAGCGCCGGCTATGTGAATCTAAGCTTGTGTCCTTATTCGCGATTCTGTCCGGTGTTATTTGAAGATGTCCGTCTCTCTGGTGTAGTGGTTAGTGTGATTAGCTGCCACCCCTGGAGGCCCGGGTTCGACTCTCGGCTCGACCACGAAATTTGAAAAGTGGTACGAGGGCTGGAACGGGGTCCACTCAGCCTCGCGAGGTCAATTGAGAAGAGGGTTCGATTCTCTTCCCAGCGACCCTCGAAGTGGTTTTCCGTGGTTTCCCCAATTCTTCTCCAGTCAAATGCTGGGATGATACCTAAGGCCACGGCCCCTTCCTTCCCTCTGCCTTGTCTACCCTTTTCGATCTCCTCATCCCCCACAAGGCCCCTGTTGAGCATAGCAGGTGAGACCTCCTGGTCCTCCTCCCCAATTGTATATCCCGACCCAAAGTTTCTCGCTCTAGGACATTGAATTTGAGGTGGTAGAGGTGGGATCCCTCGCTGAGTCCGAGGGAAAGAAACAACGCTGGAGAGTAAACGGATTAAGAAAGAAAGAAAGAAAGAAAGAAAGATAGAAAGATTATTTGAAGATGCTCAAATTCGTCAAATTCATGTAGGTAGATTTATTGGCTATGAAAAGAGCTCTGGCGAGGCAAAATTCTAGACACTTTGCGCTTCCAAAAATTGTAAAAATTAGTGGGTTTTGAAAATAAATAAATAAATAAATAAATAAATAAATAAATAAATAAATAAATAAATAAATAAATAAATAAATAAATAAATAAATAAATAAATAAATAAATAAATAAATAAATAAATAAATAAATAAATAAATAAATAGTGTCTGTCAAACCTGTTTGCCCAGTGGCTGGTTGGATCCTCGAAAAGCACCAGCAAATTTTATACGGTTATAAAAATGTTGTAAAAATTCGATGGATTGTAATAATGAGGCATACAAGGCAAGATGAATAGTAGGGTATTTTCCCATTGTTCTCTTCACTGGGCTTTAAAGCGCAGTTACATCACGAAAATTCTATGAGTAACCTTTCATAACATCCGGATGTTACTTTTACTTGGTCAGTGGTGATTTTTAGCATAGTCTATACAAGTGGATTGTTTATTACTGAAAAATGGCAAAAAAATGGGAATATTTTCAGTATACTTCATAAGATGTAAGATTATCTCAGTTCTACAACTTCGTTTTATCGTAGTATGGCCATCAGATGATGAAATAAATGGTACAAATCAGTAAGAAGATCATTAACTAATCTTTGAAAGTATCCGTGCATTTTATTTTCCATTGTTTTCTTTTTCTAGTTTTCTCTAACTTCACACTAATATATCGAAAGTTTTCAGCCACGCAGTGATGGGGAAGTGACAGGTCTGGGGGTGGTAATGTCCGTGGACTTAATTAAGGCACAGCCCCGAAATTGGCTCGTGTGAAAAGTCAAAACCATGGAAAACCCTAATCAGGGTTGCTGCCTGTGGGATTCGAACCCACCAACTCCCGAATGTAAGCTCACATCTACGTGACACGAACCGCACGGCCAGCTCGCTCGGTATATTGTAAATTAATTTTTTAGAATTCAGAAAAATATTGCGGTTTATTAGAGCCCGGCGTGGCCTTTGATTTCCATTTAATGAAGTGTGGACATAGAGGGTTAGATCGTTCCCTGAATTGCATTACTCAGTACCGCCCATACCTCAGTAGCTTCTATACCTAAATACTACATGCGTCATAAAATCAGCATAATAATAATAATAATAAGTTGATATCTTGCAAAAGCAAATAGAAGAAATTGGGAACAATGTGACCCTACCCGGAGATTGGAAAATAGCTTTGATCCATCCATTACACCAAAAAAGGCAGCGTGAAGAATCAACAACTACAGAGGAATATCTTTGCTACCCGTGACTTACAAAATTCTATCACTTGTCATCCTGGAGCGTTTGGAAGCATAAGTCGAACATCAAATAGGTGAATACCAAAGAGAGTTCAGAAAAAGTCGCTCATCAGCCGAACAGATCCAAAATCTCAAAACGATCATCAGATATTGTACACTAAGGTCCAAGCAGTATGTGTCTGTCTTTGTGGACTTTGAGAAAGCGTACGACTCCATTGACCAGGAAGTCCTGCTAAACATCTTAAAAGAATTTGGAGTTAATTTGAAACTGTTGGCATTAATTAGTCACTCTGACCAATACAAAATCCAAGGTGAAGTTCCATGGAAGTCTCTCGCATTCCTTTGATATCAAAACAGGAGTCTGACAAGGTGATGGGCTATCACCGATACTCTTCAACTGCGTTCTTGAAAAGATCATCAGAACCTGGCGGGTGAGATTACAGGAAACCAACTACAGTCCACTAGGAATAGGAACCAAATCCAAGGGGATCACAACGGACTGCTTAGCATTTGCCGATGATATTGCTGTTCTCTCAAACAACGTAGAAACCGCTAGAGCTTAAGTTGAAATGTTAAAGAAACAAACCGGTCTGCAGATATCGTTTGAGAAAACGGAAGTAATGACTAACATCAAAGAGGCCCCACCAAAACTCCATACAAAATATGGGGACATCACCCGAGTAGGCAAATTCAAATACCTGGGTGAGATCATCATGAAAAATGGACTAGACAAAGAAGCACTTCAGGAGCGAGTACGCAAACTGGATATAGCCTACCAAACATCCCGCACAATCTACAACAAAAATATCTTTCTCAAGACATCAAGTACGTCACTATGAAACAGTTCTGAAGCCAATAGTTCTATATGCAGCCGAGACCCCGTCTATAAATGCCAACAAAGGACTCCTTGAAGAGAGGGAGAGAAAAGAGCGTAAAATTGTGAGAGGAATCTTGGGATCAAAGTACAGAAATGGAATCCATCAAAAGATATCCAACGAGGAAGTCTACAGCAAAATAGAGAAAATTACCGACAGAATCCGAAAAAGAAGGGCACGATTTTACGGTCATCTGAAAAGAATGGACGTAAGAACGTTAACTAAAGAGATCTTTCACTTTTTTATTCAAACCCCAAAACCACAATTCCCTGGTTTAGAAATAGCAAAGACGACCTGCGAATGCTACAAATCTCAGCTGAAGACGCCCTTAACAGAGATCGCTTCCGCAAGAAATTATTAACGAACAGGCTAAACCGAGACGAGCAACCGAAGGGAAGACACGGTGCCCCTTGGACAGAGGAGCGTAAGCAGGCCCACTCACAAAGAATGAGGAAAATTTGGGCTCTGAAGAAGAAGGCCAAGTTCAGTGTCAAATGCAACAAGACTTAACGTGGTCCTTGATGGCCCCAGCGAATTTAATAATAATAATAATAATAATAATAATAATAATAATAATAATAATAATAATAATAATAATAATAATAATTTGGCAAACATTATCAGAGAAATACCGGGAGAGTTGGCGGTTAGGGGCGCGTAGCTGTGAGCTCATATCCGGGAGATAGTGGATTCGAACGCCACTCTCGACAGCCCTTGAAGGTGTTTTTCCGTGGTTTCCCATTTTCACACCAGGCAACTGCTGGGGCTGTACCTTAATTAAGGCCACGGCCGCTTCCTTCCCACTCCTAGGCCTCTCCCACCCCATCCTCACCATGACGCCTATCTGTGTCGGTGCGACGTAAAGCAAATAAAAAGTTAACAGAGAAATCTTAACAGGCACAACTTCTAAGGTGAAATTAATCTGAGAATTGTCTGCCATTTGAAATTAAGGCAGGTGTTCGTCAGGGTGATGGATTATCACTCCTATTATTGAACTGTGTACTGGAGAAGATAGTGAAAATTTGGAATTCCAAATTTGAAAATCATGGGATAACCCCGATCTGCTTAGGAAGAAAATTGGGAGGAATCAAAGTCAACTGATTTCTTTTCTCTGATGATTTTGCGATACTTTCAGAAAACCTAGAGGAAGTGTCCATATAGATCAACCTCCTAGAAAAGATCAATAGCAAGGCGGGACTTAGGATCTCAAAAGAGAAGACCAAATTCATGATGAACGACAAACATACATGGATCACAATTCCTTGAAACAGAGATTGGACGGATGCAAGAGAAAGAACTAGAGGAAGCTGCTGTAGGCGATCGTAGCTCAAAAATGGAGAGCTTATAGACTGACTAAAAACATCTTCAACAATAATTGTATATCATCTAATGCCAAAATAAGGCATTACAACACTATAGTAAAAACAGAATGTCTGTATGCCAGTGAATGTCTCTCGATGAATTACATGGTGGAGAAGCTGGAGATCCTAGAAAGAAGAATACTACGGAAAAACTTGGGACCAATCCAGACTAAAACCGGCTGGAAACTTTGGAACGACAATGAAGTCTACAAAAATGCGGAGAAAATTTTAGAGACCATGAAAAAGAGAAGGTTATCATTTCTTGAACATTTGTATAGAATGGACAAAACCAGACTAACGAAAAAGTTATTCGACTAGGCCTACCAGTGGAACAAGAAGACAACGACGGAATGGATTAAGGGAATACGTAAAGATCTAGAGAAGTCAAACATCCAGCAAGTTCAAATGTTACACTGGAAAATATTTCGGACCATGATTCAAAATTTGGAAGGGTTTCAAGTCGAAAGAACTACAAAGACGGGAAAAGCCTGGATGGATGAACAGAAGAAACAGCATAGCGCCCATAAGAAGGAATACCGAAGGAAGAGGAAACTTCAGATAAAGAAATATGAAATTGTAGTGCGATTCTCATTGGTCGATTTGCTAATAAATAAATAAATAAATAAATAAATAAATAAATAAATAAATAAATAAATAAATAAATAAATAAATAAATAAATAAATAAATAAATAAATAAATAAATAAATAAATAAATAAATACCCAAACCTAAAAGCATGGCACACCAATCCCGAAGGGCCTTTGGCCTTACAAGCGACCGCTGCTCAGACCGAAGGCCTGCAGATTACGAGGTGTCCTGTGGTCAGCACGGCGAATCTTCTCGGCCGTTATTCTTGGTTTTATAGACCGGGGCCGCTACCCCACGGTCAGATAGCTCCTCAGTTGTAATCATATAGGCTGAGTGACTTCGAACCAGCTCTCAGGTCCAGGTATACATCTCTGACCTGGCAGGGAATCGAACCCGGGGCCTCCGGGTAAGTGGCAGGCACGATACCACCCCTACACCGTGGGGCCAGCGTAATAATAATAATAATAATAATAATAATAAACCTAGCAAGTGGCTGCGCTGCTTGGGTCACGTAGCTATCATATTGCATTCGGGAGATAGTGGGTTTGAACCCCACAGTCGGCAGCCCTGAAGATGTTTCTCCGTGGTCCCATTCTCACACCATTAAAATGCCGGGGCTGTACCTTAATGAAGGCCACAGTCACCCTTTCTATACCATCGTCATAAGATCTAACTTATCTGTGCCGGTGCGACGTAAAGCAAATAGTAATTAATAATGACAACAACTATTATTATCTGTAAGGAATGAGTGGGTATGTAGTGATCTGTATTGTGTATTCGTTAATCGTCTGCCACACTTGAGAGCGGTCCATTAGCAGCACGGGTGTGGGAGACTGAGCAAGTCCCACGCTTCTGGTGACGGGGAGTTGCTACTAATTTTAGAATGTCGGGGCTACAGACCTTGAATAAAAACAATAGGTATATAAAGTGGATACGTCTTTAGAAACCTGGAAATCTTAGTCACATACTGTTTACAAGGCAGACGTCTTGACCCGTGAATCAGCTGTCTGCCGAGACGTTATAGATGAAATTTGTCACTTCTTTAAATCTGTATACGAGAAAATATATATTGATGAGTAGTATATTTCGTCTGTGAATACAAACTAATTAGTCAGCACATTACATTAGTAGTACAGTTTTTATAAGTATGGCGACGATGGGGTAGGAAAGGTTTTGGAATGGGAAGGAAGAGGTCGTGGTCGTGGTATAGTCCCAGAATTTGCCTGGTGTGAAAATGGAGAACCACGGAATACCTTCAGGGTTGCTGACAGTGGGGTTCGAACCCACTATCTCCCGAATACTGGGCTCTTAAGCGACTGCAGCCATCGACTTCGGTGGTAGTACTGTTATGGAAGATTTTATTAATTTGGGGATGAATAATCACTTGCTTGTTTGCATCCACCTCATTGTCCTGGCTTCAGATCCCGTCTCTGACACGAACGTAAGACTGGTATGAGGGTCGGGAGCAGGCTGTACCATCCTTGGGCATCTCCTGTTTGTACCGAGCGAGTTGGCTGTGCGGTGAAGGGCACGCAGCTGTAAGATTGCATTCGGGAGATATTGGGTTCGAATACCACTGTCACCAGCCCTGGTGTTTCGTGGTTTCCCATTTTACACCAGGCATATGCTGGGGCTGTGCCCTAATTAAGGCCACGGTCACTTCCTTCCCAATCCTAGCCCTATCCCATCCCGTCGTCACCATAAGACGTATCTGTGTCGGCGCGACGTAAAGCAACTTGAAGAAAGAAAAATAAGTGTTTTTGTCTTTGCATGTCGTAAGAGGCGATTTAAAGTTGTAACCCCAGGGACTCTCAACTTGGGAGTGTGGAATGGTGACCACGTTTCTCCTAGCTAAGTGTAACACGTACTTTGCCAAGCTCCTCAATTTTGTTCCTATCCGACCGTCCTTATCCTACTCTTGTTCTCTTCCGGGGACGATGACCTAAATGTTAGGCTCCTTTAAAACACAAGCAGGTGTTCATTTCCATCTCCGTTGGTAATGGATTTGTGAAGCCTAGGGAGACTTTCATTTTCACGTCCATCAACCTTGCTTCCATTCTTTTTCAGACTTACCATTTACCATACCCTCTCTTTTTGGAGGGTGATCCTCTTATTTTAATTTTTTGATTAGTGTCAAGAGAGGATGGTTTTCCAGATTTATTATCGCTAAAAAGACACGAACCTACTACGCTGCAATATCAGAGGGAAAGGTGATACTCCTAAGTGGCGTGTCCCAGATGGCGGATTGGGGGGTCCTAACCGGCTTGCCGGTGGACTTGAGCGAAATAAAATAGCTTTCGCGGACTGAACACACAACCCCCTGTGGGTGAGGAACGCAGACGAAGAATACACCCACGGTATCCCTTACCTGTCGTAAGAGGCGACTAAAAGGGACTACCAAGTATTGATCGAATTAGGACCATGAGACTACTTGTAATTAGTACCATCACGCGGGGAACACCATAGGTCGCCTTTACTTGCGAGTAGTACCGCTCTGTTAGGTACACAATAGGTTTGTGATTAGTAGCAACAGTGTGTGAATCAGGATGGGTTTTACAGTACCCGTGATTAGTATCACTACATGCGGAACACCACGGAATTACGTAGCCTGTAATTATGTGAGAAACACCACGGGTCTGGGCGTTGCTTGTGATTAGTACTACTATATGAGCGACACCGTCGGACTGCGTTGCCTATGATTAGTACCCACTATGTGAGGAACACCACGGGATACTACGAGTCCCTGTGATTACTACACCTATTTGAGGAACACCATAGGTCTGCGTTACATGTGCATATTACATTACCCTTGAGTAGCACCATAATGCGGCGAATAGCGCGAGTCTACGCTACTTTTGATTAGTGCTGCAACATGACAAATACCATGGTTCTACTTCACTAGTGATAGGTAACAATACGGGGGCCGATGATCTGGATATTTTGCCCCTGTAGAGAACAAGCGTCATCGATTCAGGATTGTGCTTTAGAAGCAATCCCTTGGTCAGTAATAATGTTGTGCTAGTTTCTGGGAATGTGGGGCATTTCAGGTCGGATCCACTGATTGTTTTACATTCATATTTGTTCATTCATTCTTCCTCATCATGTTTTGTATTCTGGTCAGTGGATGATTTTGGACTTTTAAATTGTCATTACATTTCCTCTCATTTGGTACCATTAGGGGCCGATGACCTAGATGTTAGGTCCCTTTAAGAAACAAGCATCATAATCATCAAAAAATAAAACAAATGTGAGAGTTTGGCATTGTTGTCGGTCCATAATGCATCTACTGTACATTGGAGGCATATTGTATTTTGATGATAAATGCAATTATCCGAAAAATATTTAACGCCAGGGACATAGTTTGTGCTTGTGGGCTACAAAGAAATACCGAACATTATGTCGGCAGGATTGGTCAAGGTATTGGGACCAAACTGAGATAACCTTAATTCCCAACACTACTCGCTTGGACCGAATTCGTATGCATCCACAGTTTATACTCTCGTCCGGTGAGCTTCAAACGTTTTTCTGTATTTCTTCATCTTTTGGATGACGACTCAACAATGTCTTGCGAATAATAGATCGGAAGTTTAATCTACCCAACATCTTTTACCAGCGCTGCTATAAATATATAGCAACCATGACTTCTAACTGAATGTGAAATGGAAATGATTTTTGACGTAATATTAACCGACAGATTAGTTCTTTCAGAAAACTTTTTCATATTTCTTACTTCTTCATACTTCTTCATATTTACACAATACACCTTAGCAGCAACCACTACAGAAACACGCTATAATATATACATCTCTCCACATAGCGTTGTGGTAATGGAGGGGATCCAGTCGAAAAGCTAGGCCAAGTCTGCATGTGCGACACAGTTCACACCTGCGACCCCACCAGGGTATGGGAAGAAGAAGACGGGACGATTTACAAATAGGGAGGTAAGAGGTATGGTGAGGTGTTAAATGGGTATCTACGAGAATAAACCTCAGAGAGGGCAATATGATTAGAATTGTTGTTAATTTTGTGGAGAAACAATGGAAGAGACACATCTGTTTTAGACTGTGTTGGGAGACACTATGATTTGGTCAACTATCTTGATAGTGAATGTTAATCAAAAATAAGAAAAGAGAGAGAAAATTCCATACAATAATCAAATTATTAAACAAGATTGGATCGCAAGTAATGCAGCATTTTTCTGTATTTTTTAAATAGGTGGAAAAGATAACCAACGGAACATAAACTAAGTACTAATAAAAATAATGAAGAGTAGGATATATGCTTGTCCTAGAACATGAAACACTGTTTAACATCTAGGACATGAAATGAAAATTAGTAGTATATAACATGGGTATAAAATACTTCTAGATATTTTTTTACGTTCTCCTATACGTCGCACCGACACAGATAGGTATTATGACGACGATGAAATAGGGAAAGCCTAAGAGTGGGAAGGATAAGACCGTGGCCTAAATTAAGGTACAGCCCCAGCATTTGTCTGGTGTGAAAATGGGAGACCACGAACAACCATCTTCAGTGGGATTCGAACTCACTATCTCCCTAGTGCAAGCTGGTAGCTACGTGACCCAAACCGCATGGCCTACTTAGATCTTATAATGTTTAATGTTGTAATAGGTAAACGCATGCATTAAACAATTTAGATTACAATAATCTAATTATTTCTTGTCTATTTCTGGTGATCCATATCTAAGGGGAGGGAGTATTCTATTCTTTATTATTAGTGGGCTTATGCATTTCGGAGAAGAACATTTCTGTGATTCTCATTTCTAACGCAATGACATAGTTCTCCGAGGGGTTCAGAGAGTTAATTTTGTTCCTTGTCTGAACAGGAAATCCAGCATTCTTTCTTTTATACGCACATTTAGCTATCGACTCGATTTGGAGTGTTTAATGAGACTGAGTGGGCTTGATTGTTGACTGAGTTAGGAAGAAAAGCGCTTGTTTTTGAGGATAGGAATTGTTTTCACTTGCCAACTGAAGGACTTTCTGAGAGGAAGCGAGACTTCTGGCAAATTACTGAGGGGGAGGGGAAGGGGGAGACAGACACACCGACAGACAGAATCATTGGTTCTATAGCCAACACTTGTGTGTCCTTCTCTCTCTTTATAGAACTCTTTCTCTCTTTTTTTCCGTATTTACTCGTCTCGTCGTGTCAGTCTACCAGGACCAGGCTGGATTCTGCCGCATTCAAACTAGGCTACTACACACCTCCCCCTCCGCCCCCTTCCCAGCGCGCTCTCTGTGTCTCTCCCGCCTGCCTGCTTCCTTTCCTTGCTAGCTTCCTTGTCCCGAATTCGAAACGGCCAACTTGTGTGTAGTAGTGTAGTAGCGGTTTGTGCAGTGGGCTTCACCGCAAAGCTTCATCGTGTACAATGCTGGACACTACACTAAAAGGCGTGGTAGTTTCGTAGGCGGCGGACGAACGACTCCCTCGCTATCCGCGCCCCCTATTGATTACACCGTGCATGCTAATGTGTAGTCTGTGTCGGCCGGGGACCCACCCTGCCCGTACTCATGGCGGACTCTTCATGCGGGCTAGCGCAGACCACAACAGGCTGAGGTAAGTAAGAGAACACGCAGTCTCAAATAATCATCTCGAATCTCATCGTGGCATTTATGCAACCAGCAGTACAGAAGTGTATCATATCTTGCAGTGCATCAGAGTTAAGATACAGTACCGTGCAAGTGTTCGTGTGTTTATGTGTATTGTGACGTGTTAATTCCTGAAGCTAGACTCTCTGTCTGCTGTGCCCCGTGTTATAGCGCTCTCCTCGGCGTTATAGATGTATTTTAATGCGCCACGACGACGCTACTGACTGTGCTTGCTGCGTCGCTTATGAAACCCACCAACAACGACGCCACTAAGGCTTCACCCAACAACCAATCGCGTTATAGAATATGATATGGTCTGCCTACGTCATCACAGCTTGGCTACCGCTACACGCGGCACCTGCGGGCAAAACGCCGAACTAGCACTCGCAAGTGGAAGAAGATGACGACGTTGTATTGTAGGGTAGTCGGCAAGTGTTGGTCTAGAAAGGGAGGGTGTATATATATGTATGTACGTGTGGAGGGCGATATTGGGGATAGGGCTATTTCAGAGAGGAGAGTGAGATGGAGGGAGGAAAAAAGGACGTAAGGCTTATATGTATTGATCCGTTGCTTGGCTGAGGCCTCGCACGAGAATGCAGGACAAGGCAGGCAAGCAAGCAGCGAGATGTGTGAGCTATATTGAACCATAGGGTGGTTCTTATGAAACACAGCCAATAACAACAGCTTATGATATCATACGGCAGCTTATGATTGGTGTTAGCAGCTAGCCATCCGGCGCCCGTCTCAACCAATAACGGGCGAGTTATGATATTGATATCAAATAGCTGTTATGATTGGTGACTTACATATCTGGCAAAATATGGCGGTCGTTGAACTACATTCCAAACTATTATCATTTTTAAGGAAAGATTATAATGGACTTCCCTAATTTTTAATCTATTAGCTTATCATGGCCTGAACATTTGTTACTGCATAGTTTCATTAATGTAGCTTAAATGTTTTCTAAGCAAAGAAAACCCTTTGAAATTTAAAGTACAATTTCCAGAAAGTACTGTATTTACAAAAATGGGCTCAGATTTAAGAAATTTTAGAATCAATTTTACAGTACTTGAGCCTGACAGCAAAAGATAGCTTCATAACTGAAATATGTTTAAGTATAATAATAGATATTCTGCGCACAGAAATTTCCGACAATTTCATTAAAATAAAAATTAATATCAAAGAATCTGCTGGACCTAAGTGCATAATTTTACTTATCAGTACTCAATAGTATTTTTAAAATGTATGGTGCAAATTTCAGCTTTCGATGTCTAACATTTACTGAAACACATTTACCTACGTTTGCAACAATATGGTATCGAAAAAAGTAATTTAATAATAATAATAATAATAATAATAATAATAATGACAATAGTAAAAATTATTGGCGTGTGGCCTCGGGAGAAGCCTGGTGCAGGCCTTTTGAGTTGAGTCCGTATAGGCGACCTGCGCGTCTGGGAGGATAGGACCCAACCTATGATGGATTATAATAGTGAAGATGGGACAAACAGCCAGCCTCCGAGCCAGAGGAATCAACTAATGAAAGTTAAAATCCCCGACCTTGCGGAAGCCGAAATCCCTTGATCGAAGTTCAGCATGGTAACCATTTATCCATGGTGCCGGATATTTAAAGATTAAAAGTACTCTAAAAATTCCATTTACTTAAAGAGACACGCAGTGATTTTAACTTTCAAAAAGTAAATATTAGCGTAAGATTATAAACGTGTTCACCATCATGTTCATTTTTTTTTAATCCTTTCATACTTCCCTGTTTCATTACACTGTCGGTTATATCCTCGCTGAAAGTTAAAATACATATGACGATGCTGTCAGACAAATACTGAGCCGCAGCACATATATCATAACATGAATTCTTTAATGTAAGCCGGTCTGAGCGGATTGCTGGGTTCAATCCTGCCTCAGCCCGGTGGTATCTGAAGGTGTTCAGATACTTCAGCCTCGTGTCGGTAAATTTAATGGCTCGTTGAGAAACTCCCGCGGGACAAAATTCCGGCAACTCGGCGTCTCCGAAAACCGTAAAAGTAGTTAGTGGAAATTATTATTATTATTATTATTATTATTATTATTATTATTATTATTATTATTATTATTATTATTATTATTATTATTCAAGAGACAGGAGCTTATAATCTTAGACGCCAGGTTATTGTAATTTTGTCTCGAAGGACCTTTTTTTTATGTACGTGGCCAGTAAATATACTGTATTACTACAACTCAAGCGCATAGAAACGACATTAGAAAGATCAGCATGATACGGTACTGGCAATTTAGGAACAATCTTTGAATAAATGAACTTTTTAATCCAAAATTATTTATTAAGACGAAGTTAATTTCTTTGTGTTTTTGCGTGAATAAATATCTTTAACTCAGAATGAATATCTATTATCTTAAAGCTAAATATTATTATCAAGCACGTTGAGATATGCAGTTGGCCAATTGTTTCTCAGTTAGTGTTGTGAAAAGGACAACTGAACTGAACTGGGATGTCTACAGCCGGCAGGATTTTAATTATTTATAAAAGTTAAAATAACATTTCATAATTTCAAAATATCATCGAAGGTTTAAATACCGGTACAAGTCGATCTACCGCCAATCGCCTTTCGCAAGACGCTCACTGGCAATATTTCAGCAATTGGCCTTCTAAATATTAATTTCCCATGGGAATATATTTTTTGTTTATTCATGTACGAATCACACTTTTGGTACATTATTCTAATAGCATGGAATAAAATAAATCATTCCGTCTTAGAGATCGTAACAAGAAAAGCATTCTATATTTTTCTCGTCAAGGTCTTCAACATCTGAGAGAAAGAGAGAGAGAGAGAGAGAGAGAGAGAGAGAGAGAGAGAGAGAGGGAGAGGGAGAGAGAGAAGAAAGGGGGAGAGGAAGAGAGAGGGAGGAAATTGTACTTCAGTATTAGGATATCTAGTACCATCGAGAAACTAATAAATAGTAATATATCAAAGAATCATACATCATGGTAGAGATCCCGTTATTCTAGAGTAAAATACATTGTTACTGGTTTGTAAGGAAAATATGGACATTCCTTTAACAGGAAATGAAACAACCTTTGTACAGTTGAAAAAATAACATTAATATTTTCACAGAAATTACAGAATTCTAGGTGCGAAAAGTTTGTACATATCAAAGTTCTATCTTAGCGATTTAAAACATAAAATGATGCCTTATTTCAAATATAATAGAAAGGAAGACAGACGAAGTCAATGTAAGTCCGTCAGTTTTGGGCAACGTTTTTCAGGTGACCAAAGACACGAAATGCCTTTTTACATTTACTAGTTCTGGTCTCCTCTGTTGTAATTGAAAATGAAAATACCCAGCCTGTTTCCATTTATTCGACCGGGTCAGGGATGGAATGATTGAAGCGGCGAGAATAGGAATTGTGCTGGCTGCCAAAGCCTGTCGCCACTCCTCTGGGGCAATGATTAATGACCGACAGATGACATGATATTGGAGAGTGCCGCTGGAATGACAGACGACAGGGAAACCGAATTTCTCGGAGGAACAAACTGTCCCATCTCTGCTTTGTCCAGCACAAATCTCACATGGAGTGACCGGCATTTGATCCACGGAACCCAGCGTGAGAGGCCGGCGCACTTCTGCCTTGACCACGGAGGTTTCTGTTGCAATTGTTTGGTCTCATTCCTCCAGATGGTTGCTATATACTATAAGTGATTTGAGCGTCGTAACACGTTGAAAAGAATAAAATCCACCAAACATGGACAATAACTTCCTTCACATAATAATAATAATAATAATAATAATAATAATAATAATAACAATAATAATAATAATAATAAAATCTATTTTCTTGGACTTCAGAAAATGCAGGAAATTAAACTATCCTGAATTTGCGTCTGATCTTCGAGGATTAAATGAAGGACAAGCCTTCGTACATAGCTTCGTTTATTTAGACAACATGTTGAACAAAGTTATTCATTCTGAAGTTGATCGGGAGCAGATACCGAGAAATGCATATTATCCACAATATATACAAAAATCAGTCTGCAATGATAAGAACAGAAGCCTATGAAAAAGCAGCAGAAATCCAGAAGCCGGGCTAAGTTGCTCAGACTGTTGAGGCACTGGCCTTCTGACCCCAACTTGGCAGGTTCGATGCTGCCTCAGTCCGGTGGTATTTGAAGGTGCTCAGATACGTCAGACTCGTGTCGGTAGATTTACTGGCCCGTAAAAGAACTTCTGCGGGACCAAATTCCAGCACCTTGGCGTCTCCGAAAACCGTAATTTAGTGGGGCGTAAAGCCAACAACACTGTTATTAGCAATCCAGAAAGGTATGACGCAAGGCTCTCATTTTAAAATATTTATGTAGAACAGGTGGTAAAGAAAATCAAACAGGAACTGAAAAAGGTAGTCACAATCCAAGGAAGTCAAAACTGTGAGATTTGCCAATGATATTTTATCTGAGTCGGCAGAAGATCTGGAGAACTTGATGAATGATGTGGACACACCCTTAGGGATGAAGTACAAGATAAATACAAAACTTAAGTACCTGTTGAAGTAGAATCGAACGAAATCAGGTGCTGCAGGTTATATGAAATAATTAAATGGAGTCTTAAACGAAATTGAGAACATTGTTACTGGAAATTTGAATAACTAACGATGGCAAAAGTAAGGAGGACATCAAATGCAGACTAGCACAACGAAGGGAAAAAAGTAAACTGAGCAAGTGATTGTGCGGTTTGGGTCATGTAGCTATCAGTTTGCGTTCGGGAGATAGTGGGTTCAGACCCGACTGTCGGCAGCCTTGAAGATGGTTTTCTATGGTTTCCCATTTTCAAACAAGGCGAATGCTGGAGGTGTACCTCAGTTTTAAAGCTACGGCCGCTTCCTTCCTACTCCTAGCTCTTTCCTATCCCATCGTCACTATAAGACCTACCTGTGAGACGTAACATAGAAAATAAAAAAATAAATGCATTTGCTCACTTCGAACACTGGTGAAGGAATTAGAAAGTTATTTTTGAATACTTCCATCTGGAGCGTGACATTGTATGGGAGTGAAACGTGGATAATAAATAGCTCGGAAAGACAGACATTACAAGCTTTAGATATATGGTGTTACATACGAATGCTGAAGGTGAAAATGGTAAATCGAACCATAAATGATGATGATGCTTATTGTTTTAAGGGGCCTAACATCGAAGGTCATCGGCCCCGAATCATAAATGAAGCGATACTAAATTGAATTGGTGAGGCGGGGGGGGGGGGGAGTTGGGACGATTTGGCGAAATTTGACCCGAATAAGAGGAAGAACGATAGAACTCGTCTTAAGACACCCAGAACTTATTTAGTTCATGCTTGAGGGAAGTTCAGGCGATAGGAACGATATGGGTAGACTAAGGTATGGATAAGGAAAACAGATTTGAGTAGATGTTTATAGTAGTTACTGGTAGGGTGGCATGGAAAGCTGCATCAAGGCAGTCTATGGACTGATAAACGAAACACAACATAGTAGTTTTGTGTGCTGTATAAGTTGCAGGCATGTGGGGGACAGTATAAACATTCAGTCCCAGAGCTAATGGAATAGACTACTTAAGATGAAATTCCCCGCCCAAGCCAGGGATTGAACCCGAAGCCCTCTGGATCAAAGGCCACCACGGTGACCATTCAGCCAATGAGCTGGACATCATGATAAGGATCCTGAATAATAATTGCAATCTAATACGATAACACTCCTAATTGAAGAGTCCAGCAGAAAATAAGTAATATTCCTTTTCATATCTTAAAGAAAAGAGAATTACAATACTTTCTAGCCCTCTCCATTTCTTCTGTATCTATTTTTATCGTATCATGAGATACATTGGAACAGGAATATTATACAATAAATTTACAATAATATGGCCGGCTTCACGGTTAAAGGGTAGCGAGCAAGCCTCTTACCTGGAGACCTCTGGTTTAATTCCCAACCTTGTCCGCAATATTCTTATGGATCTGAGGGCTGCTTAGAGATCCATTGAGCCTAAATTAGAAATACCGGGCAGTTATCTGACGGTAAAATAGCGGGTACCGTCTAGAACGGCAGGAATAACGACCAACAGCATTTGTTATGTTGACCACGCGTCACCACGTAATCTGTAGGACTCCAGGCTGAGCAACAGTCACCTGGTAAGCGAAGGTTCAACAGGGATCTAGCACCATGCACTTTGTTTGTTTTGTTATTTAACAACAATAAACAATTTACCAGTAAACTTGCGAACTATTTTCCCTTGTGGCTTAACATCCCGCTAACTGTTGGGTTTGTGGGGCAATGGGAAAGAAAAGGACTGGGTATGGAAGGGAAGTGATCATGCCCTTAATTAAGGTTCAGTACCAGAAATTGCCTGGAGTGAAAATGAGAAAACATGGAGAACCCTTTTCATCGATATTAATGGTGGTATTAGAAACCACCATCTCCCGAATGCAAGATTACAGCCACGCATTTGCGTACCACGCAGCAAACTCGCTCGGTTTACGTATTTCTATTAGGGTTTAGGAAGTTTTATAGAAAATGTCATCATATGTACACATTCTAAAATTATAGAAGTGCACACTTTTATCAAAGTGTAGATAAACATCCGTGAATTTACAGAAACAGACATCTCAATAATAATAATAATAATAATAATAATAATAATAATAATAATATGCTCCTTCATTTTGGTCAGGCTTGTGGTCGATAACATACACATTTTCTAACTACCGCACATGACACTGAAAGCCGAGTATTTCTGCAAAATTGTTTTGAGTGCATGTAGAAATTCTTACAAATTCTTGAGGGGCGTTCTAGCTCGGACACACACTGATATAGCTTTTCGTCAGGTTGGCTGTGATTGGAATCTCAGCGAATGTTATGTAGGCTTATTTTTAATTGTATTTCACGTTCCATTAGTTCTGATAAATTATGAAATTTAAATCATCCCCCTACTAATTCGAATACTTGAAGTACGTTGTACTTTTTTTCCCTGGATACATACAATACCACTTTGTTAAACTTTTTTTAAAATGAAGCAAATTAGAAAGGATTAATCCCTGCATAGCCATCCTAGACATAAGTAAGGGGTTTGAATCGTTAAGACGTGCAAATCCCCCTGTGGGTGGGGGTGGTAGAATAACACCCACGGTATCCCCTGCCTGTCGTAAGAGGCGACTAAAGGGGGCCTCAGGGGCTCTGAACTTTGGAGCGTGGGTTGGCGACCACGGGGCCCATAGCTGAGTCCTGGCATTGTTTCCACTTACTTGTGCCAGGCTCCTCACTTTCATCTATCCTATCCGACCTCCCTTGGTCAACTCTTGTTCTTTTCCGACCCCGACGCTATTAGGTTTGCGAGGGCTAGGGAGTCTTTCATTTTCACGCCCTTCGTGGCCCTTGTCTTCCTTTGGCCGATACCTTCATTTTTCGAAGTGTTGGACCCCTTCCATTTTTCTCTCTGATTAGTGTTAGAGGATGGTTGCCTAGTTGTACTTCCTCTTAAAACAATAATCACCACCACTAAGACGTGCAAAGAAAAGTGATCAGCGTACTGACCTTGAAGGTTCTTGGAGGGTGAAAGATAGAGCGAGCTTCTACTATCCTTAACTTCTGCAAAAAGTGGAATGGAGTAGTTTTCCCTACATCTTTGCTCCCAAAAATCGACCTGGTACTCATTTTCTGGTGTATACTGAGCGAACCTAAGGTCTATATGCCTATCCAAAAGTGGCAATCTCGTTTCTGCAGTGTTCATACTTCCTGATGGGGAATCGAACTCATGTTCTTCAGAGTGAACATTTATCATCTTGGATTGTTAGTTACTCGTTAGGTCATATGCTGGTCATAAACTCAGTATGGCAGTAAAATTTCAGTAAAGCCCCTGAGATGATATATAAATGAAACTGAAATTAACAATGAAGCCCATATTACAGTCTAGCAGTGCAGATGGCGGAAGTATTTTATGAAAACTGGTAGAAAAGCTCAAATATTGTCGCTGAAAACGGCTGTGTGGTTCTTTTCCGTGTAAATGTATGCGTTTGATCAAGCGAGTATCTTTGAGTAGTTGTGATTACTAACATTATACACTAACGTTTGGTAGAAGTGAGTAGGCCAATTTATCAGGTTTACCGGGCGAGTTGGCCGTGCGCGTTGAGGCACGCGGCTGTGAGCTTGCATCCGGGAGATAGTAGGTTCGAATCCCACTATCGGCAGCCCTGAAAATGGTTTTCCGTGGTTTCCCATTTTCACACCAGGAAAATGCTGGGGCTGTACCTTAATTAAGGCCACGGCCGCTTCCTTCCAACTCCTAGGCCTTTCCTATCCCATCGTCGCCATAAGACCTATCTGTGTCGGCGCGACGTAAAGCCCCTAGCAAAAAAAAAAGTTATCAGGTTTGATCTTGGCTCAGTTCTGCGGTATTTGAAGGTGCTCAAATACCTCAGCGTCGGGTAGAATTTCTGTGAGAAAAAATTCCGCAACCTCAACGTCTCTAAAACCCGAAAAATAGTTAGTAGGACGTAAATCGAAAATTATTATTATTATTAATATTATTTCCGGGCGAATTGGCCGAGCGATTAGCGTCGCGCAGCTGTGAGCTCGCATCCGGGAAATAGTGGGTTCGAATCCCACTGTCAGCAGGCCCGAAGATGGTTTTCCGTGGTTTGCCATTTTCATACAAGGCAAATGCTGGGGCTGTACCTTAATTCAGGCCACGGCCGCTTCCTTCCCTCTCCTAGGGCTTTCCTATCTCATCGTCGCCATAAGACCTATCTGTGTAGCAAAAAATTATTATTATTATTATTATTATTATTATTATTATTATTATTATTATTGTCCGACTCGTTGGCTGAATGGTCAGCGTACTGGACTTCTGTTCAGAGGGTCCCGGGTTCGATTCCCGGCCGGATCGGGGATTTTAATCGCTTCTGATTAATTCTTCTGGCTCGGGGACTGGGTATGTGTGTCCGTCCAAACACTCTCCTTATCATATTCAGACAACATACCACACTACCAATCACCACAGAAACACGCAATAGTGATTACATCCCTCCATATAGGGTTGTCGTCAGGAAGAGCATCCGGCCGTAAAGCAGGGCCAGATCCACATGTGCGACGCAGTTTGCACCCGAGACCCTACAGGTGTGGGAAAAAGCAGTAGCAGAATAAGATTATTATTATTATTATTATTATTATTATTATTATTATTATTATTATTATTATCCCGATTCTCGGCCGAGTCGGTAATTTTAGCTTAAAATGGTTATTTTCCCTGACCCGGGGCTGGGTGTTTGTACTGTCCCCAAAATTCCAGCGATTCACACACTATTATCCTCCACTACAAGGACATGCAGTTCCCATACACGGGAGATGCCACCCACCCTCGTTGCACCACACTAGGAGTAGCAACACGATATTATTATTATTATTATTATTATTATTATTATTATTATTATTATTATTATTATTATTATTATTATTACATGCATGTTCTCCATAAATATTAAGATTTGAATATCTTACCTTGTCAATGATGGATATGCTAAATTTATCTCTATAGATCGAAATTTTAATAATTATGTTATTGGTTATATGTCACACTAACTACTTTTATGGTTTTCGGAGACGCCGAAGTGCCGGAAATTTGTCATGCGGAAGTTCATTTATGTGCCGCTAAATCTATCGACACAGGGCTGACGTATTTGAGCACCTTCAAGTACCACCGAGGTGAGCCAGGATTGAACCTGCCAAGTTGTGCTCAGAAAAACAGCGTGTTAACCGTCTGAGCCACTCAGCCCGGCTGGAACTTTTAAATTACTAGACCTGATTTTGGGATCTTTTGTAAGTTCACTGTTCGACAACAAAGTGGTTGATGGGGTTTAAGCAAGTTTCTTGCTTCCTCTTGCTTAAAGCCATTTCTGATGAAAATTTCAATACCCTCTCTTCAATTGCCCGTCTTCGAGGTGCATATAATATTGAAACTGTGGAATACAAGAAGCTACTTCATTATACAGTATATACAATGAAGCTTTCCGCTCTACACAAACAGGAAATTATATTCCGTTGGCTTCACTAACAATAAAAATAAGGATATATTATGTGCAACGTTACTCCTGCTGTAAGAATAAGATACACTATCGGCAGCCCTGAAGATGGTTTTCCGTGGTTTCCCATTTTCACACCAGGCAAATGCTGGGGCTGTACCTTAAGACCACGGCCGTTTCCTTCCCACTCCTAGGCCTTTCCTATCCCATCGTCGCCATAAGACCTATCTGTGTCGGTGCGACGTAAAGCAACTAGCAAAAAAAGAAAAGAGTAAGATAAAGGGGTTTTACTTCCCGGATTCAATGGCTCAGACCATAGCGGTGAGCTCAGTCCGTCAGTTTCTTAAGGAGCGCAAATACGACAGCCTCGTGTCACTACATTTACAGGCACATGCGGGGACAAAATTCCGACAGCTCGCTGTTTCAGAAAATAGTGACAATTGCTAGTGGAACATTAAATTCGTAACATTATTAAGAAGGAAGGGTTAAGAATGAGAGGGGAATTAAATAAATGTAAATAGTGTACATGCACCTCTGAATCAAGCGATATAAGGAGGCAATCAAGCTTGCAGTTTTACGGGACTATTGATATCGTAACTGCAGCGATGGAACTTCTAGTTTTACGTGGCATCTATATAGTCTATGCCAATGGGTGACTTACACGTCTCTCTCTCTCTCTCTCTCTCTCTCTGTGTGTGTGTGTGTGTGTGTGTGTGTGTATGGTGGTGATGATGATGATGATGGGGTACTGGGCAAGTTGGCCGTGCGTTTAGGAGCGCGCAGCTGTGAGCTTGCATCCGGGAGGTTGTGGGTTCGAACCCCACTGTCGGCAGCCCTGAAGATGGTTTTCCGTGGTTTCCCATTTTCACACCAGGCAAATGCTGGGGCTGTACCTTAATTAAGGCCACGGCCGCTTCCTTCCCATTCCTAAGCCTTTTCTATCTCATCGCCGCCATAATACCTATCTGTGTCGGTGCGACGTAAAACAAATAGCAAAAAACAAAAAACAATAAAAAACAAAAAAAAAAAAGATGAGTTAGAGAGAGGGCGAAACCCGTTGTCGGTGCATAGACTACTCCTGTAGAATAACACCAAGGGGTTTGCTCAAAGCTTAAGGTATCAATCCGACAGACGATTCACCATCAACAGTGGCATATGTACTCAATCCATACGAACACTGTGGAGAGGTTTGATATTAAATCCCAAGTAGTCCAGTGATTACAGATTGTAAACCACCACATCTCTTACCTTGCTAGCCAACATTCTCAAGGTATGTTTTTTCCACCAAAGCAACACGAAGCACATAATCATGGTGTCGACCATGAAGGCTTGAATTCTCAAATTTGTCCACCTTGTGGACTACTACTAATACTACTATAATAATAATAATAATAATAATAATAATAATAATAATAATAATAATAATAATAATAATAATAATAATAATCCACATCCACAGCCAGTTTCCTGTCCCCATCTAGTGGCGAGGGTAAGAATTGTGCCGGCTTCCGAAGCCTGTTGCGCTCCCCTGGGGTAATGATTAATGATTGACAGATAAAA
This sequence comes from Anabrus simplex, assembly GCF_040414725.1. Taxonomy (NCBI): domain Eukaryota; kingdom Metazoa; phylum Arthropoda; class Insecta; order Orthoptera; family Tettigoniidae; genus Anabrus; species Anabrus simplex. The sequence goes on along the minus strand of NC_090265.1, from coordinate 605,059,528 downwards.
TGAAATGATATTGGAGAGTGCTGGTGGAATGAAAGATGGCAGGGAAAACTGGAGTGCCCGTAGAAAAATTTGCTCCGTCTCCACTTTGTCAAGCACAAATCTCACATGGAGTGATCGGGATTTGAACCACGGAATGCAACGGTGAGAGGCTGGCGCGCTGCCACCTCAGGCATGGAGGTAACAACAATAAAAATAATAATACCATGTGTAATACTTGTAGAAGTGCAATTGATTTTACTTAGCATCAGAGTATCATAATTTGTTCCTAAAATATAATCTTTAACTTGCTAGAACAAGTTCGGATATGAATATTTGATATTTAAATGATTTTTCCTCTGATGCCTTTTTCTTCCAGGGGATTAACTACTATCATGAAGAATTATTCCTACTTTGCATTCTCCATATTATCAGAGCTACCGTATCGTGGATATCGAAACTTATCAGATGTTCCTTGCCCAGAATAATCGTCTCGCCTCAAGTTTTCGTACTGTATTGTCTTCTATCATCAGTTGTATCGGCGTGTATGTCTCGTTTCGGAAGATGTGACCGAAATGACTACTTTCCAGTGTTTCTGGAGCCTTAGGATTTCGCTTGATTTCCTGGTGCGATGGAGTACCTGTACGTCGATGACAATCTACTCGTGAAATCTGAAATATTTTGCGTTACATCCACATTTTAAAATCCCTTCAGTCCGTTCATCGATGAATCGTGCGGTGTCCAGCTATCGCCACCTTAAAACAGCACCGATAACTCGCCAACGAGCTTCGATTCGGATGTCACTATTGCAGACAAGATGTTTTAACTTCAGAAGCACATTTCTTGCAGTGCTGATTCTGAATTTTATTGATTTAACCAGTAATGAATATCAATCGACTGGATTCGATCTTGCAGCTGTAAGATTAAGACGTGAAGGTCTATCTCTGCTACACTTGCCGACGTTTTAGGGCCATTTACTCAAAATATCGTATAATTCTATCTGAAATGAGCAATATGGGCATTGTTTGAACGGACTCCCATCCAATAGTAGAAAATAATGACGTTATTGCCCTTATGTCCAGCTAACTGTACTTCTACGGTTATCGGAGACGCTGAGGTGCCGGAATTTGGTCCCACGGGGTCTATTTGCGCACCGAACTGAGCCGAGACCTAATTCACAAATTTTTACACAAAAGGCCATCGCTCTACCGTCTGACTTCAGCGTAGTAGTAGTAGTAGTAGTAGTAGTTAGCAAACACGTGCAACCATTTTGATGTATATAAATATCGACATTCTGTTTTATTCTATTAGATGTCAAAGAATGAAAGCTCCACTGGGTGACCTATTTCTGAGTTTTAAATAATTTTGTCGGGTTGTCATCGAATGTGTTACAGGGATTTTATGACGTCGTAAGACATAGATTATGGAACGCACTTTCTTCCGCCCTTCAACATTCCACGATCCCTACCAGATTTGAACCCAGAACTTGGGAAGCGAAAACAGATTCTACCACCTATCCACAGGGATTATTATTATTATTATTATTATTATTATTATTATTATTATTATTATTATTATTATTATATTCCGTTATGAATTAAAACGAATTAAAAACGACACCGTGGTTGTCAGAATTTTGTCCTACAGCGATTCAACGTTCTGGAAGCTAACTTCACGGAATGACCGCATTTTTACGTTCTCAAATGGCACAAGTTTGGCAGGGATCGAACACCCTGCCGTGGAAACAATGGCCAACGACTGACCGGCTGCGTCCCTGAGGTAAATTGAGAACTAGGTGATAACCGGTGAGATTTGCGTACGGAAGATCGTTAAATTACTTTGAAGACATTAGCGGTAAATGTCTGGACAAGACTGAATTTTAGTCTAATTGCCTTACTATTCTACTGCTGTGTGATCTCTACAGATCAATCCAGGGAGTGACATATTTGTTGTCCGTCGGCAGCAATCAAATCAGAAATGTCCGGCTCCATGACTAAATGGTTAGCGTGCTAGCCTTTGGTCATAGGGGTCCCGCGTTCGATTCCCGGAAGGGTCGGGAATTTTAACGATCATTGGTTAATTTCGCTGGCACGGGGGCTGGGTGTATATGTCGTCTTCATCATCATTTCATCCTCATCAAGACGCGCAGGACGCCTACGGGAGTCAAATTAAACGACCTGCACCTGGCGAGCCGAACATGTCCTCGGACACCCCCGGCACGAAAAGCCATAGGCCATTTCATTTCAAATAAGAAATACTGTAGCATATTCACAAACACCTGCGCTGGTTGGACGAATGTAAGCACGAGCGTTTAACAGATATATGACCCGCAATACAAACTCAGAAGCGATACCCCCTGAAATCTATACTACTTCTACTACTGCTGCGTCCTTTTTCTAAATTTGATTGGGGTCGACAACTGATAGGCCTATATTTACAGCTGGAATACTTGCCTGACGCCAGTCCTACGTGGAGAGAAATATTCACTTTCGTGTACTTCTGCAGTGGTTGGTAGTGAGGTGTGTTGTACAGTTTCGTAGATAAAGAGAAACGTGTTAAAAAGAACACCCTGTCCCCAAGCTGGATGAATTGTCCCAACGCATTTAAAAATACCAGCCCAAACGGGAATCGAACCCGGGCACTTTACGTCGAAGGCCAGTAGGCTGACCATTCAGGGAAGCAGCCAAAACCACTGAAATCCACACGGAAGTGTAATGTTAATGCAAAGAAGAACCGGAGAGGGAACTCAATTTGTGAGGTGCTCACCACCTTCGTTCAAGGTTGTCGTATCGAATCCCAGCGCGGTCCATTTGTATGTAGCAGCAATTATCTGCGAAACAATCATACGAGTAAATTTACAGAGTCCGAGATAAAAACCACTTTGAGGGAAAAATTCTGGCACTATGGTGCGTATCAAGACCGACAGAAATATCAAAGACATTGTGTTGCGATAGGGTCTCAGTCCATGTACCGGTTAGATGCAGCCCTCCACGGCACCCTATTCTGTACTAAAATTTTTAATTTCTAGGTAATTACTACATCCTATACATTCTAGTCTGTTTGTCATATTCATACCTTGGTCTACCTCTACCGTTCTTACCGCTTACACTGCCCTAAGGAACTAACTGAACAAGTCCTGGGTGTCTTAAGATGTATCCTTTCATTCTATCTCTTCTCGTAAGATTTCGCCAAATCGGTCTCCTCTCACCATTTCGATTCAGTATCTCTTCATTTGTGTTCTGATATACCTATCTCACATTCAGCGTTCCTCTGTAACACCACATTTCAAGAGCTTCTAATCTTTTGCCTTTCTGAGCTAGTTATGGTTCACGTTTCCATACGGTTCCACGCTGCAGACGAGTGCTAGTCTGCATTTTATGTCTACCTTACTTCAGCCATCTATCCTTTGAGGCATCATTTCCTAATCTAACATTTCCTGTATCACCTGACTTCGCTTGACTGTACTACATTGCAAATTTTTTCAAATTTATAATTTTATTTTCATATTGTATTTTTCTCCAAGACTATTTCCATACCATCTACCACTTTCTGCAGATCTTATGCAGACTCAGATAAAATAACAATGCTACCGGCAAGTATCACAGTTTTTATTTCCGCTCTTTGGATTGCGTTCCCTTTTCAAATTCCTCTTTGAATTCCTTTATTACTTCTGTATAAACGTTGAAAGGGAGAGGGCATAAACTGCAGCCTGGACTTACTCCTTTCTGGATTGCTGCTGCATTTTTATAGCCATCAAATCTTAGCACTGAAGTCTGGTTTTTGTGTTGATTGTACAAAATCCTCCTTTCAGTCACCTTCAGAAAAGAAATTTTCACCACAATGACACGCAGTTTCGCATACATGGCATATGCCGCCTACCCTCATAGGAGGGTCTTCCTTACTAGTGCAACATTCTAGTAACAGCCACACGAAACTTGCCATAATAATCGGTGTCTGTGTAACCCAGGAAATAAAAGCATGTTCGGTTCACTAAGAAAGACACTTTCATTCCGTCTCAGGAAATTGATAAATTTAGATACGAGGGTTCCGCTTCCTATCAGGTTCATGGTCCAAGGAATTTCTCAGCCTTCACTTGAAATGAGTACCATCCGGACTGAGATTCTCAACTGGCGTTCTGAGCCCAAGGTGGCGGTTTGATCCCGGCTCCGTCCGTTGGAGTTTGAACGTGCTCAGATACGTCAGACTATTTACGGTAGATTTACCGACACGTAAAAGGGACTCCTGCGCGACATAATTATGGCACTTCGTTGTCCCCGAAAACCATAACTGTAGTTACTTGGACATAAGACCAATAACATATTATTATTATTATTATTATTATTATTATTATTATTATTATTATTATTATTATTATTATTATTTTCCGACTCATTGGTTGAATGGTCAGCATAGAGGCCTTAAGTTCAGAGGGTCCCGGATTCAATTCCCGGCCGGGCCGGGGATTTTAATCGCCTTTGATTAATTTTTCTGACCCGGGGACTGTGTATTTGTCTTTGTCCCAACACTTTCCTTTTCATATTCAGACAACGCACTACACTACCAACCACCACAGAAATACGCAATAGTGATTACATCCCTCCGTATAGGGTTGGCACCAGGAAGGGCATCCGGCCGTAAAACAGGACAAAACCCACATGTGCGACACAGTTCACACCTGCGACCCCAGAAGTGTGGGAAAAGCGGTGGAAAATTTTTTTATTATATATTTTTTATATATTTTTTCCACGAACCTACTACGCTGGCGTAGCAGGGGGAGAGGTGATAGTCCCACGTGGCGCGTCCCAGGTGGCGGATAGGAGGGTCCTAACCGGCTTGCCGGCGGACTTGAGGGAAATAAAATACCTCTCGCGGACCAAACACACAACCCCCTGTGGGTGGGGGACGCAGACGAAGAAGACACCCATGGTATCCCCTGCCTGTCGTAAGAGGCGACTAAAAGGGGCGACCAAGGGATGATTGGTTTAGAACCACGAAACTACTTGTGATTAGTACCACCACGCGGGGAACACCATGGGTCGCTGTTACTTGCGCTTAGTACCACTATGTTCGGTACCAAATAGGTGATTAGTAGCAATCAGGAGCACCGTGAGGTCAGGCTTTTATGGTACCTGTGATTAGTAGCATTATATGAGCGACACCAGGGTTCTGGCTTGCCTATGATTAGTACCCACTATATAAGGAACACCACGGGATCGTACGAGTCCCTGTGGTTAGTACACTTATGTGATGAAAACCATAGGTTTGCGTTGCCTGTAAATGGCGCCGCTATGTGTGAAACACCATAGATCTGTATTACATGTGCGAATTTCATTACCTGTAATGTGTGGAATACCACGAGTCTACGATACTTTTGATTAGTACCGCACCATGTCAAATACCATGGTTCTACTGTCCAAGCGATACGTATGAGAGGCCGATGACCTATATTTTGAACCCCTTTAGCTTTAAAGCATTCTCGATTCAATACTGAGCTATAGAAGCAGTCCCTTGGTCAGTATCACTATTGTTTTCCGCCAGTTTCAGAGACTCAGGCATTGCAGGTCGGCTCCACTGATTGTTTTAACTTCAAATCCATCCGTTCATTTTTCGTCCTCACGCTTTGAATTCTGGTCAGTGAAGGATTTTGGATTTTTATTTTGTCATTGCATTTCGTCCCATTTCGTACCATCAGGGGCCGATGACCTAGATGTTAGGCCCCTTAAAACAAGTATTATTATTATTATTATTATTATTATTATTATTATTATTATTACTATTATTATTATTATTATTATTTGAACTATCAATTTAATTTCTTGTAGCAAAGGTGACCGAGTATAAAGCTAAACAAACCATCTCGCTGCTGTAGTTACGGACGGTGAAAACATTTAACTTCTACTGCTGTAGGGACCTAGGTGAGCTGAAATTTGTGTGTGGTCGATTATAGGCATAATTCTTGTAATTGTCTATTGGCTAATTTATTTCGAAATGCCACTTAAATCACTTATCCATCGAGGAAGTACAAATACTGTAGTTGATGTAAACAACAAAATGTCGTTGCGCCTGCAGAGAAAGTTATGCGAAAAACTTGCCGAAAAAATACTGACCCGCGGTACATTTTCTATTCAAATCAAACAACTTAAATTTTCCGGATGATGTTCAAAGATAGGCTTTCCAACCTGAGTCGGCTGGTTTTGTGGCTGCGTGGTTGTGCATCGACTTTCAATCCAAGGGGTTCCAGGTTCGATTTCCGGCCGGATTGTGAATGTTTTTTTTACCAAGAATGTAATTCCTACGGTCCCAAGATTTGATGTTCGTGCTTTCTCTACCCTTCTCTGCTACTTTCACAACTTCACTGTAGTTACATCTTTCTCGCTAAACACTGCCCATCCTCCTCGTAGATTCTGCCTAATAAGGATGTAAGCCGGATTATGATAGCAACAGAATTTACTATAAAACAACAAAATGGCTAAACGAGACAGAGAAGGCGTGCTCTAATCACACGAAGGCTCCTAGACAAAATTTGTCATCCGGAAGTCAAGAAATTTAGGAATGAACTGCTCTTAACCGAGGCTATAAAAGAAATGTGTACGAGTTTATCGTGGGGCACAAAGTGGGCTGGGTGTGAAACTTACCACTCTATTCCACTAAATGCTGTGATTTTAATACTAGAAACACGTAACTTTCGTTCCATTCAGACATTTATGTTCGTTGACTGGTCTGCGAACCACTAATGGTTCCTGATCTTCGCTCAGACTACACTGTGGGAGTTCAGTGTTCATTCGTCTGTTACTCTTTTGTACCGAGCAAATCTAATAGAAATGCAAATGGAACTAGAATATCGCGATAAAGTGCATATAAACCGTAATCAGACTTTGACCGGTCGAGTTGGCCGTGCGGTTAGGGGCGCCCAGCTGCGAGCTTGCATCCGGGAGATAGTGGATTCGAACCCCACTGTCGGCAGCTCTGAAGATGGTTTTCAGCGATTTCCCATTTTTACACCTGCCTGGGCAAATTCTGAGGCTGTACCCTTATTAAAGCCACGGCCGATTTCTTCCCACTCCTAGGCCTTTCCTGTCTGTTTCGGTGCCACGTAAAGCAAATTGTACAAATAAAATAAATTCAGTCTTTTTCTAACCATCAACAAGCGCCTCTGCACTCGAGTCCCATGTGTATCTCGATGTACGGGTTCGTCCGCATGGAAATCCAGCAGCTAGTTCAGTACGCTAATCTCGTCATTATTATTATTATTATTATTATTTATATTATTATTATTATTATTATTATTATTATTATTATTATTATTATTATTATTAAATCTGATTGGAAACCATGATTTTAAGGCATCAAATATTTATGGTTTGTCAATGTTCAAGTACCTTCGGTGGAATAAAATCACCTTGAACATGTTGGCCGGGAAGGTAGGAAAGGTAGTGTAGGCCTATACGATTCCTAGTCACTAGATTGCGTACTAAAATCCTGGATTTAGTTCTAAGCCTCTTCGTTATGTTTATACCGAATGTGATTGGTGATTCGTTCGTCGGATGGAGACGTTTAGGAGTGGGTTATGTGCTGACACCGAGTTTCACCCTCTCCCTACATCACAGTTCCAGACCCAGACGTGTAGGTCGTCCATGGGCGTCAGCTAGAAAGTCCTGCACCAGACCTTTCTATAGTCCACACGATATCACATTATTAAAATGTCCAGATTGTACGGAACTAGAGCATCTAATTTTGTGTATCATGGTAAAAGGTATTTTGCCAGGCTGTGTAGCTCGGACGGTAGAGCGCTGGCCTTCTGAACCCAGCTTTTTTTTCTATTTGTTTTACGTCGCACCGACACAGATAGGTCTTATGGCGACGATAGGACAGGAACGGCCTCGGAATTGGAAGGAATCGGCCGTGCCCTTAATTAAGGTACAGTCCCAACATTTGCCTGGTGTGAAAATGGGAAACCACGGAAAACCATCCTCAGGGCTGCCGACAGTGGGATTCGAACCCACTATCTCCCGGATGCGAGCTCACAGCTGCGCGCCCCTGACCGCACTGCCAACTCGCCCGATGAGCCCAGCTTAGCAGGTTCGATCCTCACTGAGTGCGGTTGTAGGGCCTATTTGAAAGTGCTCAAATGTCATCCTCGTGTCGGTAAAACTACTGGCACGTAAAGAACTCCTGCGGCACCTCAGCTTCTCCGTAAACCCTGAAAGTAGTTGGTGGTACGTAAAAAAGAAGTCCACATTTCTAGCCCTTCAGGCAAGCAATTCAATGTTGAAACCATCCTAGGGAAATGAACTACGAATTTTAGGTAAAATAAATATAATAAAGTGTGAGAATATATTCTTCGTTTATTCCTAGAAATGTCAATACTTATCTTAATCATCGTTACCAGGTCGATTAGATTAGCAATTTCCCTTTTACTACCACTACGAGCGCTAATGTGAGTCAATGCATTGTTTCACTTAAGCCCTTATAACTCCATTCGGTGTGGACATTTAAAAAAATGAACCAAGTAACACATTATGGAAATGATTATGTAAATGAGTTAATTTGGCTAGGATTTGAATAAAAAAGAAAATGAGTAAAGAAGCGATTTTAGAATCGAAACCGACTTTCAACCTATTAGGTCGTGTTACGTACATTTAGTACGTGTTGAAGAGATGTTAAGTAGAAAACAAAAGTGGCCAACCAGACACCAGTGGGATCCGAAACCACAACCTCCCAATTTCGCCTAGGCCACCATAGCTCAATTGGTAGAGCAACCGACGCGAAATCGGGATGTTGTGGGTTCGGATCCCACTGGTGTCTGGTTGGCCATTTTTGTTCTGTACTTAGCATCTCTTCAACACGTACTAAATGCATGTAACACGACCTAATAGGTTGAAAGTCGGTTTCGATTATAATGCGGTCGTGAAAATTCAATATTCATCGATTTTAGAATGTTTTAACAAAACTGCAGTTAGGTTTGAAGTGATTTTTGAATTTTTAAACGTTTGGTAGAGCTATCTAAGACTCACGATTTGAAACCTTTACGGGCACTTTTAGCCCTTCAATTTTCGGTACAATTGAGAAAATTGCTCAGTTTTACGTTTTTCGTAGTATGGTGACCCCTACTTTTTCTGCTCAGAAATGTTTTCAACGTAAAAAAGCCATTGACCTCAGCGTCTCCGTAAAACCTGAAAGTAGTTACTGGAACGTTAAAGAAACAATAACAAGATTTCTTACTATCGTTTCTTCCAGTTTAAGTTAGGTATAACTATTAGGCAAATTAATTTCGACCGAGCTCGATAGCTGCAGTCGCTTAAGTGCGGCCAGTATCCAGTAATCGGGAGATAGTGGGTTCGAGCCCCACTGTCGGCAGCCCTGAAGATAGTTTTCCGTGGTTTGCCATTTTCACTCCAGGCAAATGCCGGGGCTGTACCTTGAATAAGGCCACGGCCGCTTCCTTCCACTTCCTAGGCCTTTCCTATCCCATCATCGCCAAAGACCTATCTGTGTCGGTGCGACGTAAAACAAATAGCCAAAAGAATTAATTTCGGGTATTTCAATGTGCATGACCTTCACTCCAAGAATATTTAACTGATCGACCACTGGTAATAATTGCTTGTGAATCATCTGTTGCTCATCACAGTATTTGAGCCATGTAGAGGATTACAACCAGCCTCTCTCTTTTCTTAATTCTTGTAGCGGCAAGTGCGAGTGTCTCCTATTAAACAGGACAAGCTTTTGATGCGTCCCGTCTCTCTTTAATACGATACAAGCATGCGCTGGAATGTGGCCCACAAATAGAAAGAGAGTGGAGCTTCAAGGTTTATATCAGCGAGTGGTAAATATAGAACAAAGCTTGGAGCGGGCGGTCGACACGATGCTCGCCTCTACTGTGGTGACACGTCAACTCATCCGGCCGGAGTTCGACTCTTACTGGGAACATTTCGCCAAGCACCCGACAGACATAGGTATAATATAGAGCTAGGGAGGAATTGCAGGTGTCTGACAATGTTTGTTGACCATAGCAATAATGTGGGTTTCTTTAACACTGGTTGAACATCGTGCTAACATACAGAAACATGTGGCCGCGTTGTTTGAGGCACGTAGCTGTCAGCTTGCATTCGGGAGATTTTAGGTTCGAATCCCACCGTGGGCAGCCTTGAAGATGATGTTCCGTGGTTTCCCATTTTCACACCAGGCAAATGATGGGGCTGTACCTTAATTAACGGCATGGCTGTTTTCTTCTCGCTTCCAACCCTTTACTGCCCTATCGTCGCTATAAGACCTATGTGTGTCGGTGCGATGTAAAGCAAATTCTGAAAAACAAAAATTACAGAAGTCCGAGCGAGTTGGCTATGGGGTTAGGGTCTCGTAGCTGTACGCTTGCTTTCTGGAGATGTTGGGTTCGAATCCCATCGTCGGCAGCCTTGAAGATGATTTTCCGTGGTTTCCCATGTTCGTACCAGGCAAATGCTGGAGTTGTACCTTAATTAAGGCCACGGCCGCTACCTTTCCAATTATAGCCTTCCCTCATCTTTTCATTGCCGAAAACCTCCGATGTGTTAGTGCGATTTTAAATCACTAGCGAAAAGAAAAGAAAAAAAAGCATACACAAGGTTTTCGCCGGCGCAGGGATGGGAAATAGCTAAGACTGGGAAGGTAGTGGCCGTAGCCTTAATTAAAGTACAGTCACATCATTTGCCTGGTGTGCCCAACTGAGTGGCTCAGTAAATTTACTGGCACGTAAAATAAGTAAATTCTGGCATTTCGGCGCCTCCGAAAACCGTAAAAGTAGTTAGTGGGAGTTAAAGCCAATAACCGTATTATTATTATTATTATTATTATTATTATTATTATTATTATTATTATTATTATTATTATTATTATTATTATTATTATTATTATTATTATTATTATTATTATTATTATTATTATTATTATTATTATTATTATTATTATTATTATTATTTGCCTGGTATGAGAATGGAAAAGCACAAAAAATAATCTTCAGGACTGCTGAGTGTGAGGTTCGAACCCACCATCTCCCGAATACACGTCTAGAGCTGCAACATGCCAAGTTGCTTGGTAGCGTTAAGTAGAAATATTTGTGAATGTTGTTAAAATATCCATCAAGCATAAACGCCCACCTTGGTAGCTTAACGATTAGTGTTAATTAGCTGCCGTCCTAGGGGGCCCGGGTTCGATTCCCGATATTGCCAGAGGTTTAAGAATGGCAGGAGGGCTGGTATGTGGTTAAAATTGAACATGCAGTTCACCTCCACTGGGGACGTGCCTGGAAAGAGCTGCACCACTCGGGTTGAGGACACGAGTTTACTTTTTAAGCATAAATGTGTCCGGCTCCATAGATGCAGTGTTAGCATGCTGACCTTTGGTGCGAAATGTCCCGGGTTCGATTCCCGGTCTGGTCGGTGATTGCAACGTTCATTGGTTAATTCCTCTGGCTCGGAATCTGGGTGTTTGTACTGTCTTGAACATTCTAATGAATTTTAAATAGATCCTCGCAGACTTGGGGTTGCCTATAGGGTGTCAATTTATAAGATCTACACCAGGCTTCTCCGGAGTTCGCACGCTATTATTATATATGTACACGACCATAAATACACAAGTAAAATAATTGATCTGTACAATTGGGAGTTGAAAATTTCGAATCTTCAGTCATCCATATAGCATTGTCAGGAGGATCAAGGGCACTTCATTCAATGTTTCCTCCAAGCGTACTAAGATTATTGAACTTACTTCAATCCCTCGCTACTGATCCACTGTCACCCAAGCGGCAGATTATCTATCATTTGTTGACCCAGTATTTTCTTAAATTATCTCAAAGCAGTTGGAATTGTATCGAACATATCCCTTGGTAAATTATTCTTTTCCCTAATTTCTCTTCCTATGAACGAATATTTGTCCGAATCTGTCCTCTTTAATTCCAACTTAGGTTAATCCTGACAGATTTCGGTGAAATATGGGTGAATACTTAGTTAGCATATCCTACATTTCATTGTATCAATAATTTGTTTATCGTATGGCTTTTAGTGCCGGGAATGTCCGAGGACATGTTTGGCTCGATAGGTGCAGGTATTTCCTAGTTGACGCTCATGGGCGGCTTGCACGACTGTATGTGCATATGTATGTGACGAGGTAGGGAGAGGGCGAAATCCTTGTCGCCACATAGCCTACTCATGCAAAATGACACCAAGGGGTATGATCAAGGCTCAACATCTCCATCCGATGGACGAATAAGTCTATAGGAACACTGCGGAGAGTTTTGGAATTGAACCAAGGATTTTGACACGCAGTCTTGTGATTTAAAAGAACAGTTCACCGTTTCTTCTACTTCTACCCTGCCCGCCATCATCTTAATGGTGAATTTTTCCACCACCGGGACTCGGACCACTGTGTTAGATTATTATTATTATTATTATTATTATTATTATTATTATTATTATAAATGAAACCAGTGAAACCCAATATGGCAAAATATCCCAGGTGTATACATCAAATACTGGTAGAAGTCATCCACCCTTCAGGACTGAATCGTGAAGTAAACAAAGAAAGGGTCTGTAAACTACAAAGAGCGCGCAGACTCACTTGGAACCGATATAACAACAAATCTATATCCCGAAATGCAAAATTAAGACATTATAACACTATAACCAAGACTCAAGCCTCAAGAAATATGTGCATCTGAAACACTGATCGTGGGGGTCAGATCATTGATTAAAGATGTAGAAAAGCAAGAAAGAAGAATATTAAGGAGAATTTTTGGACCCGTCTGTAGAGGGTGAATCTGGATGATAAGGAAATCTCATGACCTGTACCAACACTCAGAGAAAATCTCAGACACCTTTGGGAAAAAAAAGTTTGAAATTTTATCGACATATTCTAAGAATGAGTAATCAGAGATTGAGCAAAGGAATTCTGAACTTTGCCCTATCAATCTTTACTTTAACGGGCCGATAACCTATCTGAATTGGTGCAAAAATTGGCTGCTCGAAGTTGTAAAAGGTCTTTAGGAAATAGGCATCACATATGAAATTGTGTTACTAGGTTCAGAAAATTAGTTTACAATCACCGCTTTAAATATCACCCAAGCACTATCACCAACAATACTCGGTCAGAAGTTCGCAAGAAAAACCACAGCGAGAAGATGAAGAGATTTTGGGAGAAGAAAAGGCAACGACATCAGCAAAATTATTATTAATTAATTAATTAAAATTAATAATATTAATGGCTTTACGCCCCACGAACTTCTTTCTTGACGATCATGGCCACTAGGCGGGATATTGAATACTGGAGCGCTGAATTGATTATCTATGCCGTCGAGTAAAAAGCACTACATCCGTTGATGAATAAAATAGTAAGATGGAATGGAATAGAGTAGAATACCAAGTAGAATGGTTTTTATTTCTATGTATTTATCCTGAATGGCTAGGAAACCGAAATAAACAGAGAGCATGCTTGTAATTCTGAGTGACCCTTGATATCGTGATCATAGCCTCGGAATCTCCAGTTTAACGTGGTAACCACCGAGCGAGTTGACTCCGCAGTCGGCCAGTGTGGCTGTAAGTTTGCATTCGGGAGAAGGTATGTTAGAACCGCACTATCTAGAGCCATAATGATGGTTTTCCTTGGTTTACCGAATTCAAATCATGCAAATGCTGGGGCTGACCTTAATTAGGACCACGATCGCTTTGTTCCTAGTCATTTTGCCACTCGCCTTTCACACACTTTCTGGATGGCAAACAGATTTTATTGATGGAATGAAAATGAATCAATGGCTAGATGATGATGATGATGATGATGATGTTGATGATAGTTTTAGTGTCTCCTAATTACTTTAAAGGGCCGATAACCTATATATTAGGCCCTTTAAACAACAAGCAAACAAGAACAATTAGCTTCACTGTTCTCAGAGACGCTGAGGTGTCCGAATTTTGTCCTACAGGACTTGTCCTACGCACCGGTATGTGTAAATATAGACTAGAGTCTCGGTGCGTTTCAGCACCTTCATATACCACCGGGGTGATCCGGGGTCAAACCCACTGACTTCAGACAGAGAACTAGCGGTCTACCATCAAAACCACTAAACCCAGTAAGAAGATGTGAGAGTGACAATTATTCCACCACTTTTGTCCAGTTCAAAAATATTGAGCTCGTAATACACTGACTGACAGAGCAAATGCAACACCAAGAAGGAGTGGTTCGAAAGGGATGAAAGTTGGGGAAAAATAGAGACGGCACAGGCGAATAATTGATGTTTATTTCAAACCGATATGCAGGTTACACAATGCGCACGGCATCGACTCAGTAGGATGTAGGACCACCGCGAGCGGCGATGCACGCAGAAACACGTCGAGGTACAGAGTCAATAAGAGTGCGGATGGTGTCCTGAGGGATGGTTCTCCATTCTCTGTCAACCATTTGCCACAGTTGGTCGTCCGTACGAGGCTGGGGCAGAGTTTGCAAACGGCGTCCAATGAGATCCCACACGTGTTCGATTGGTGAGAGATCCGGAGAGTACGCTGGCCACGGAAGCATCTGTACACCTCGGAGAGCCTGTTGGGAGATGCGAGCAGTGTGTGGGCGGGCATTATCCTGCTGAAACAGAGCATTGGGCAGCCCCTGAAGGTACGGGAGTGCCACCGGCCGCAGCACATGCTGCACGTAGCGGTGGGCATTTAACGTGCCTTGAATACGCACTAGAGGTGACGTGGAGTCATACGCAATAGCGCCCCAAACCATGATGCCGCGTTGTCTAGCGGTAGGGCGCTCCACAGTTACTGCCGGATTTGACCTTTCTCCACGCCGACGCAACACTCGTCTGCGCTGACTATCACTGACAGAACAGAAGTGTGACTCATCGGAGAACACGACGTTCCGCCATTCCCTCATCCAAGTCGCTCTAGCCCGGCACCATGCCAGGCGTGCACGTCTATGCTGTGGAGTCAATGGTAGTCTTCTGAGCGGACGCCGGGAGTGCAGGCCTCCTTCAACCAATCGACGGGAAATTGTTCTGGTCGATATTGGAACAGCCAGGGTGTCTTGCACATGCTGAAGAATGGCGGTTGACGTGGGTGCGGGGCTGCCACCGCTGGGGGGGCGGATGCGCCGATCCTCGCGTGCTGACGTCACTCGGTCTGCGCCTGGACCCCTCGCACGTGCCACATGTCCCTGCGCCAACCATCTTCGCCACAAGCGCTGCACCGTGGACACATCCCTATGGGTATCGGCTGCGATTTGACGAAGCGACCAACCTGCCCTTCTCAGCCCGATCACCATACCCCTCGTAAAGTCGTCTGTCTGCTGGAAATGCCTCCGTTGACGGCGGCCTGGCATTCTTAGCTATACACGTGTCCTGTGGCACACGACAACACGTTCTACAATGACTGTCGGCTGAGAAATCACGGTACGAAGTGGGCCATTCGCCAACGCCGTGTCCCATTTATCGCTCGCTACGTGCGCAGCACAGCGGCGCATTTCACATCATGAGCATACCTCAGTGACGTCAGTCTACCATGCAATTGGCATAAAGTTCTGACCACTCCTTCTTGGTGTTGCATTTGCTCTGTCAGTCAGTGTATATATATGTTTTAACGTTCAGTAGTAGTCTACTTTGTTGCACACGGGGACGCAGTTCGTTTTTCCTCATTCGTGGTGTCTGGACATGTTTCTAAGCCTACGATTACATGTCATTGTAATTTGAATTTAAAACGCATACGATTATATGTGACAACGTGTGATAAAAAGAAATGAAGCATAATAATATGAATGAATTGAAAGGAATAAAAGAGTAAAATAGAATGGGATAAAGTAGAATACTTCTTCGCCTCTAGCTTGGGATACATTTGTAATTTGTAGGAGAATAATAGTTTTTCTTATTCCACATTTGCAATACATGTTTAACAGTCGCTGATTGCATCAGTATTCACACTCTATGGTAATTATTGATGATATTTGCAAACGATGTAATTGTGTTTATCATTTAAACATTCCATTTCTCAAGTGCCCTTTACGAAATTTATATTATTCCTTGTACCTTTTAAGTGTAAATTCTTGTGTGTAACAGAGAATTATATCACTAATTTTCCTCATGGATTCCTTTCCATATTTTATTAGATGGATGCTTCTGCAGTATTCACCCTCCTACTCAACAATGCGAGTGTTTGGTTTCTTTCAACTTGTAACATCGAATTCACTAGCCCATTGCAAGTGTTCCAAATGTGTGACAATATGTTGTGTGTTGATGCACTGGTGTGTGTGTGTTTGTGTGTGTGTGTTTCATTAAATAGTTCGAGGGCGTAAAAGGCAGGTTCGAAATAATTTGTTCTATGTCATTACTTTATTCGTTGTATATTGATTAGGGAAACCAATGAAAACGTTCGTATGTAACCCAATGAGACAATGATCGGATGGAATCTCAAAATAAACACTTAAGGCAAATATAAAGGCTATAAAGTCAACTGAAGAAATAAGGTTGAAGTAAAGATTGGCAATGCGAAAATTGATCAAGTGAGCCGATTTTGTTATCTCAGAAGCGCTTTCATCATGGGAAACAGAAGTATCCATGAATAGCTATGACAACGAAAGGCGTCCAAAGCAGAAAATATCTACTAAGCAGTAAATATATTAGGATATAAACAAGGGAGGCATATGTAAAGAGCTTTGTCTGGAGTGTTCTTATGTAACTGTGTGAAATGTTGGAGACTGGGGAAACGTGAAAGACACGAGAGTGGAAGCAATGGAGATAAGGATGTCGAGAAGAATGACCCGAACAAGTCGGACATAGAAGAAAATTAACCCCCTGCTTCTTCATGAAGTACATGCAAATAGAAGCACCATTTAAGATATTGAATGAAGGAAGACAAAAGCTTTGCGTCATAAATTTGGACACGAAGTCTTCCTTTGCAACATATTCTAAGAAACATTTCTTGGGAAGAGGACGACCAAAATAGTGGTATTTCAAAATCTCACACATCCAGAGGAATTAAACAGTTAATGTTTAACTCTCCGTCCCTGGCGAAAATCGAATCTGAAACCTCTGGAATCAAAGGCTAGTACACTTACCCTTTGGCCATGGAGTCGGACAAAGTAAATTAGTGACGGAGATGGACTACATTCCGTTATTATTTAGGGGATATTTGCTAGCATATTTTCATTTCCACTTATTATTATTATTATTATTATTATTATTATTATTATTATTATTATTATTATTATTATTATTATTATTATTATATGTGAATATGTTTGTGGAAAGGAGGTTAGCACATTACTTGTACTGTAGTGGTTACTCGGCGCTAGACAGGGTAGGTCAGACACAGGAGCGCTGGCCTTCAAGTTGGTGGATTCGATCCCAGCTCTGTCCGGTGGTAATTGAAGGTGTTAAAATATGACAGCCTCTTCTTACCAGATTTACTCGCCCGTAAAGCAGTTCCTGAGAAGACATAATTCTGGCACTCTCCGAAAACTGTAAAATTAGTTAGTGGGACATTAAACTAATGAAATGATGATTATTTAGGAAATCATCAATATATTAGGTTATTTGCCTTCTTGGGATCATATTCGGTTAATTTTAGGGCATAATTGGTCACATATTTTTATTTCTTCTTCTTACCATTATAATTTATCATCTGTCTCGGTGCAATAGATTGAAAAGGGACAGAGAGTGAGAGTGTGTGTGTCTGGTGGTCCTGAACCGCGAAAATGTGATAATGATGACTGCGGTTTCAGAAGAAAACTGTAGTCTACTTTTAGGGACAGGTCAGTTTTTGATGTCCAGATGAGTTTGGGACGACTTAGGCAATTGCGATGCTAAACATCGTTTAGAATCGTAAGAAACATCTGTTGATGTAAATGACTGCGCGAGTATGCCAACAATGTGTCTTTATGATGAGGTTGAGGCAATGTTTACAAACAAAACGACGGATTGAAAGGTAGGTTTCATAACGACCATCAGAATCTGTTAGAAATGCATGTTTTCATAAGACAGAGAAGCGTTGTGGCACAAGTTTACTTCACGCTTGAGTGTTTTGAATTTTCTCAAATTTCTACACGAAATGACTAATAGTAAGACATTGTTTCATCTGTTTCCTCTGGGGTAACACTCAAGCGGATATCATTGGTCCCCTGGGTGTACCTCGGGCCATTCTCTCGCTGAACATGCCATTGTCGCATTACAGGCTCTACTTTGTGGCCCCCTGCATATTGACAACACTCATCACGCAGCTGTCTTGCGGCTATAGGATGTTACACTCCGTCCGAAACGGAATACATTGTTCGGAACTCACAGTTTATACAGCACCTGTATAATTAGTAGGCACGTTCCACTATAATCATTTCAACTCTCCAAACAGCTGAATTAGAACTGAGGATAGAGAGAAAGCTTCGTGCTATGAAGATAGCTGTTTCGGTTCTTAGAGAGGAAGTCTGATTTTGAAGAATGGTATATCCAAAACAACCTTTATACAAGAAGTCGAACAACTGTGAAGATGTTATGATGATTCATTCATTTCCCAAAGACAGACTGAAAGATGAATATTTATAGAAATTGTTGTTGTGTAATTAAGTTGGTTCGGCGCTTATCTTCTAGCAAGGAAACCATATGATTTACCCCACTATTTTCAGCATAACTATTTTCTACGTAAACAAGCGGGCATTGTTAGCAGTAAAGAAACATATACCACGCAATGAATATGTATACATTCATACTCTAAAGCAGGGGTTTCCAATTTGTAAGGGCTCGAGGGCCATATTGGAAACCTTAGTCATGTTCGCGGGCCGCACTTGAATAACAGATCAATTTTCGTAAAATTATGCATATAGTAGGCCTACAAAAGTACCATTATGAAAACAAAATGCATAATTCAATAGAAATAAAGGTTTGATAATTTGAATTCCTAGCTAAAACATTATTTTACAATTGCATAAAAGAGTGAAATTTGGAGCCGGGCTGAGTGGCTCAGATGGTTGAGGCGCTGGCCTTCTGAAGTTGGTAGGTTCGGTGTTAGATCATTCCGAAGGTGCTCAAATACGTCAGCCTCGTGTCGGTTGATTTACTGGCACGTAAAAGAACTCCTCGCGAAAAAATTCCGGCACCTCGGCGTCTCAGAAAAACATCAAAAGTAGTTAGTGGGACCTTAAAACCAATCATTATTATCTGAAATTTGGATTTAAAATTTTTTTAAAATTAAAAATAATCCATTCAGATCAAGTGAATTTTTAAAAAGAGAATAAACTAGTTCGGACTTGGGTCTATAGCGAATTTAAAAATTAATACATTTTTGAACGACTTATTAATTTGTAACTATTCTTCACATTATTTATTAAAATGCTCTCGGGGGCCGCATTATATGGCTTGGCGGGCCACATGCGGCCCGCGGGCCGCCATTTGTAAATGCCAGCTCTAAAGGCTAACCCATGTATGTCACTTGCAGTCAGTGAGTTCCATGTTCAGCGGTACTTTTTTGCACTGTATACGAACTGTAGGTCATTCCAGTAGTGCTTTCTTGGCTCCCCACTTCCCCTCCTTCGAATAACTCTAATTTCAGAAATGTTTTAAAACGAACAGGTAGTGTTCGTAACACTAGGGGAGTTTTTTTTAAATTTTTGTTTCGAGTGAAACTTCTCCTTGCGAGTCGGGGATTTTCATGAATTGAAATTAATTCAGATAATTGTGTGGATAGCAAATAAATTGTGTTATTCACATCACACGGGATATTTATAAATTGCCCCATGATTCCATACGATCACAATCTCAGTAGCAAATCTGAATTCATGGGAGCTGTGGCGATACTGGGCGATCTGCGACCGAATCGAACTGAGGCAAAAGAGTCGGCATCGGCAAATACTTAAATTCTTGGGTAGTGGTAGTACTCCTCTATTTCTCTTTTCACATTAACCCAGCAATTTACAGAGCGAATGGCCGCGTGATTTGTGTCACATAGCTATCAGCTAGAATTCGGGAGATAATGGGTTCGAACCCCGCTGTCCACAACCCTGAAATTGGTTTTCCATAGTTGCCTGTTTTACGCTAGACAAATGCTGAGACTGTACTTTAAGTCCACGATCACTTCCTTCCCACTCCTAGCCCTTTCCTGTCTCACAGTCGCCATAAATCCTATTTGTATCGGTGCGACGTAAAACAAATTAAAAACCCCAGCAATTTGAACTGAGCGTGAGTTCATCTACATTATCATCAGAAACACGGGTTGTAAAATTGGCATTATACCACCACCTGGCATCTTCAAATGACTTCCGAACTACAGCCGATCGCAAACTCCACATACAACCAAGCTGGTTGCTGTAGAATAATTTCTGAAGGTGATGTGAAGCTGACACGCAATGCTTTTAGAAACTTGAATCCTGTCGTATAGTGATTTCTCTGACCCTTCAGTATCGTCGTAATCCATCACAATCGACCAGAGGCAACGCCTCATCGCCGTCAACCTCCATTGCTTGCACACCTGCAGCAGGCGCTCCCTCGGTTGCCACTTTGAGTTTGTCACTCTCGAATATTTGAATGTAGAATTCAGTTTTCTTTATCCCATAGGCTTTTTATGCATATTCACGCAAATGCTTGATTGTTTTCCAAATTTCTCAGAAACCTTTATGAATTTACTTTATTTAGAGATGTTATCCATTATAAAGTGTTAAACTGTTTAAAGTAAACCCACTCGATAACTCATTGGCGATTTTACTCGAAGCTACACTAATGTTACGCTAGTTGCGATACGCGATTTTCTATCTATATTTGGTGGCCATCTTCTGTTGTATGGTTACGTCATCAGTTCCAATATGGCTATTTATTTTCCTCTTTCAACCTCCCTCTTTCTAATGGTACACAACCCGTTCAGATGTCCCTTATACATTTTGAGTTATAAATACATTAATGGTCACACTTTCATTACATCGCCACGAGACATAGGTATCTCTCCATCGGTCATTTCGCGTAAAAAGTATGTATTTGAAGATAATGCCACACAGTTTTTCCCTTCATGTGTCTAACACATGGATGAAATTTCTTGTTTTCACCACTTCCTTGAACATAGTTTGAGCGAGAAATTCGATCAGGAAATTTCAGAGGGACTACGAAATATAGTCAGGAAAGAGGTGTGCTTAATGACTATATTAATTGAATATTCCACACGTATGATAGGTGATTGTTCATCGCATTGTCAACAGTTGAGCAATATATAGGCCTAATATTCTTTGTATCAAAAATTGTGTGATGCAGAGAATTGACTATGTTCTACAAAGGAATTTCTCGTAATGTACATCATCTAATAAACACTGGAATCTCGAAAGCACCAAACAGTGAGTCCCACCTTCCTTTAAAGCAAATATGATAATGGTTGCTTAAACGAGCCCGTCTGTTTCTTCAATACATCGGTGCTGCGTCTGAAGAAACCGCTATGTGAAATATTTGAACTTAGAACTCTGGCCGGCAAGATTCTGTCATTTAAGGTTCAATATTATGTGATTCGTATGATAATTAAAAAGAACCCCATGGCAAAAGAGCTCCGAAGAGCCATGGCCTACCAAGCGACCGCTGCTCAGCCCAAGGGCCTGCAGATTGAGGTGTCATGTGGTAAGCACGACGAATCCTCACGTCCGTAATTCTTGGCTTTCTATGCGGGTTGTATGATAATTATTTATCTTATATTGCGGTCAGTATTCCTCTCATAACATTGCCACTTAGCGGTGTTTTTGAGGCGCAGATGAAGAATATTGATCATGTTCCTAAATCTTAATGCTGTAAATTGGAGGAGACTGAAAGCTTAAAAAAAGAGATCTCTATGATGTCAATATGTGTAAAAGCAGGGCAATATCGGTTACACACGTTACTATGTTTCTTTTAGGAATAAGGCGCGCCAAAGACTTATTCCTATGCAAATTTCAATGCAGTTCAACTCTATGATCTCAACCTCAGCTTACTCATCGCACTCAGTGGTACAAAAGGTGGTAGGAGTAGGCTACCGATTTTTTACCCCCTCCACCTTTTAAACTACTTCTTTTTCAATTTGAAACATAAAATAATGTAAACTAAATTAGATTAATTGAATTTTCTCGTTATTTTCTCACATTAAAAGTAACACTTTTGACCAGAAATTATAATAGCCTATTACTGATAATAATAATACTTAAAAGCATGCCTCGTATGTACAGACAAGGGAACTAATAAAGAATGTTATAAAAGAGGTGAATTGTAGCAAAATATAATCTAATTTCCACATCGCATCTGTAGCAACAACGAAAAATTATTATTATTATTATTATTATTATTATTATTATTATTATTATTATTCCTGCCTTTCAAACACACGTATCTTTTAATTCTGAAAATATAATCACGAATTCTTGTAAATGTTCAATGAACGTGTATAACCGATAAACATTCTTGTCGAGACTAGCTGCTAAGTAATTGCAATCAAAAGATACCGTGATCCTTGCTACCGCTCGTCAAGAATGCAATACATACACAGCCCACGGGGTTAGTGCGCCCTCTACCTTCAGAATAATTCCTGTGCGTGTTACTGAACCACTGTTGATGGTCTCGTAAGAACGTTACTTGAATCCGACTACGTCCAGCTGGTTTTGTACCTATGTTCTTGGGATCATGAATCTGGCAGTCTACCATTGATCCACGGAACGCGCTGGTATTTTTCATTGTTGCTACAGATGCTTTGTGTCAATTATATTATATTTATATTTTTGCTACAATTCACCTCGTTTATGACATTCTTTATTATTTCACTTGTCTGAAGGTATATCAGTCACTAGCGGAATAGGAAAGCAAATAATTGGAATATGGTAATTTGAATTCAGTTTTGAAACTGCGATATCTCTCAAGGAGAAACAGTCACGCAGCGAACATATCTGGAATTCGATTCAAATAAAGAAATATTTGAAAAGTGACGGAATTAATGAAACCGTGTTGGAAAGCACGGTCTGTTTGAGGAAGAATGGTACTGCAGCGATACAAAGGTACCGGAAGTTCGCTAGGTGTTCATAATAAAGCCGCCAACTGCTGTAAATTAATATGGAGAACAGAAAGTGCTTTTGTGGTGTTTTTGCGACCAACGGTACGCCTGTTCATCTGCTACACTTCCTACATTGTTGCCGCACAGGTTATGTCTTACGGCTACAATCTGCCCGGTAACCCGCGGTAAACACAATGATAATGAACGTGTGTTAGATTTATTTAAGCCCCTACCTAGTTGAACTCAAACCTACTGCCAACATTGACACATGCTGAATGTGTTTACGTGTTCTCAACGGCGGAATAATTACAACAAGCGGCTTGCTCCAGAATTTTAATAGGTTAGCTAAACTATCACATGACCGTTTGAGAATTGTAATAGCTCTATTTACAGTACGCAGCGCAGAGAATTAAACAAAGGCGGTAATACAGCCATCCAGTTCCTTTCAGCATACCTAACAAACAGGAAACATGTTATTTCTTTTTCGCTTTCTTCCTTGTCTTCATTTTTTCAGCTCATTCCCATGATTTCCTCAGTGAAATGTAAATTTAGAGGGATAACTCGTGACATCAAAGTAATTTACCTACTTACCATGTAAAAGTTTCTTAAAATAAGTCTCATGCCATGGACTAGAACAGTGTAGGGCCTATGTGAATAGTGCACTCAACTTATCCGGATCAGTGAAAGATTTGGAAGAGATATTGAAGGCAATGAAAACTGATCACAAATTGAAGAAAAATGAATTAAAATGGAAAGTGATGGAATGTTGCAGACATAAGTCAGGTGAAGCACGTACAGTAATAAATTTGAAAAGGGAATGAAATCATTAAGGAAGTAGAGGAGGTTTGATACGTAGGAAGTAAAATAACCAATTGTAGAAGCGAGCAGGATATTTAACATCAGACCGGCAAAATTGAAGAAAGGAGGAGAATAGAGACCTTAGGAATGTGATGTTACTCTATAGACGAAAAGGTGAAGTGAGTCGATCGGTTCATACATACGATCGGTTAGTGTATGCATTACAATGGTACTGGCTGACTGATTTGTGTTTTCAATTGTACGATGACACCGACACTTACTTATGCGTACAAGGTGGAGAGAGAGAGAGAGAGAGAGAGAGAGAGAGAGAGAGAGAGAGAGAAGTTGGTTGGTCACGTTTTGAGACATGGAGGACTTGCTCATTTAGATTTGGAAGTCCCCGTTGTAATGGAATAGAAAAAGGCTTAATGAAAAAGAGAAGACTGCTCACCACAAATATAGACAAAGATATCAGACTGTCATTTCTGAACGCATTTGTTTGGAATGTGGCGCTGTGTGGAAGTGGAACGTGGACGATATAAGGGTGTAAGGACGTAACCAACACATTTTCTAAAAGTGAGCTTCTAGTGGAAATAGGGTGTATATTCACGCTTCTATGCTGTGGTGTCATGTTACTGTATATCTTACATTTGAACTTCAAGCTGGTTTACAGACAGCAGAAATTTGTAAGGATGGTGGACAGTGACTGTGTTCGTTCATCATCAGGTTTATCATTTAAATAAAGCCTGTAGACGAAGTCACATCTACATTTTGAAGTATGTTCTTTGTTCTTTTGGTTATTATTGCTATTTTTTATTATTATACTGTCCGACTCGTTGGCTGAACGGTCAGCGTACTGGCCTTCGGTTCAGAGGGTCCCGGGTTCGATTCCCGGCCGGGTCGGGGATTTTAACCTTAATTGGTTAATTCCAGTGGCACGGGGGCTGGGTGTATGTGCTGTCTTCATCATCATTTCAACCTCATCACGACGCGCAGGTCACCTACGGGTGTCGCATAGAAAGACCTGCACCTGGCGAGCCGAACATGTCTTCGGACACTCCCGGCACTAAAAGCCATACGCCATTTCATTATTATACTACCATTATTTGCTATCAATTTTGTTCCAAGTGCATGTTCAGGATTTCTCTTCTGTTACATACAAATGTAAGGCATACATGCACATTATTTTCCATTGTATAACTCCTAATTCATATATATTTTTAAAAACTTAATTAATAACAAAATATTGTTTTTAATATATGAACCCATTTGTACACTTACATATGCAATTGGTTGAAGTAGTGTATTTACCATGAAATAAACCCCCAAAATAATTTTCTTCTCTCCTGAACAGTTACTGACTTGTTGGTTACATCCTTATTCTGGGGAGGTCTTCAATTGAAGATGATCATGATATTTGATTTACGTCCCACTAACTATTTTTAAAGTTTTCGGAGACGCCGAGGTGCCGGAATTCAGTCCCACGGGAGTTCTTTTAAGTGCCGGTAAATATACGGACACGAGGCTGACGTATTTGAGCACCTTAAAATACCACCTGACTGAACCATGATCGAACCTGCCAAGTTGGGGGTCAGAAGGCCAGCGCCTCAACCCTCCGAGCCAGTCAGACCGGCAAAATTGAAGAAAGGAGGAGAATAGAGACCTTAGAAATGTGGTTACTCTATAGACGAAAAGGTGAAGTGAGTCGATCGGTTCATACATACGATTGGTTAGTGTAAATGGTACTGGCTGACTGATTTGTGTTTTCAATAGTACGATGACACCGACACTTACTTACGCGTACAAGGTAGAGAGAGAGAGAGAGAGAGAGAGAGAGAGAGAGAGAGTGTGTGAGTAGTTGGTTGGTCACGTTTTGAGACATGGAGGACTTGCTCATTTAGATTTGGAAGTCCCCGTATGGGATGAAAATGACCAAGTAAACCAAAGGATCACTATGACAAACTCAATAGCCAGTTTACAGTAATGAGGGTAGGGTAGTATGGAGCACTGTATCAAAGCAGGTCAATCAAGCAAAACCTTAACGTTTCCTGTATCTCCTCAGAAGGCTGGCAGCGACAGTTGTGGCTTCTTTCCTAAGTCGGGGGAGTGGTGATATGCATGACGACCTAGGCGAACGCTGAAAACGGGCCTAGTTTGCTATGAAAAAACCTGACTGGTTGAATCTGGAGCGTCAGGTGTTCTGTAATGTGAAGAATAGTATGTAGATAAATTGGAAGAGAAGGGTGGTTTATAGTAAAGTGAGACGGATGTGAGAATTGCACCAGACTAATGCAGGCTCATGGAAAAAATATAATACGTTAATTATGTCATAAACAACACTATCGTTTACATTTCATTGTTTTCTTTTATGTCTTTGTATATACCAGTTGTCCGACTCGTTGGATGAATGGTCAGCGTACTGGCCTTCGGTTCAGAGGGTCTCGGGTACGATTCCCGGCCGGGTAGGTGATTTTAACCTTAATTGGTTAATTCCAATGGCTCGGGGGCTGGGTATGTGTGGCGTATTCAACATTAGAAATCATCCTAGGTAGGGCCCTCATCTTAACAGACATGCAGGTCGCCTAATAAGCCGTCTACTAGAAAAAGACCTGCACCAGGCCTCTCCGGAGGCCATACGCCATTATTATTATTATATACAAGTTCACTGGAATTTTTGCGTTTGACAATAATGAATAGTAGCCAAAAGATAGTGCATTTTATGGATATTTATTTTTTTGTTTATAACATTCTTCGAAGTATCGTCCGGCTCCATGGCTAAATGGTTAGTATGCTGGCCTTCGGTCACAGGGGTCTCCGGTTCGATTCCCGGCAGGGTCTGGAATTTCAACCATAATTGGTTAATTCCGCTGACACGGGGCTGGGAGTAAGTGTTGTATTTATCATCATTTCATCCTCATCACGACGCGCAGGTCACCTCCGGGTGTCAAATCGAAAGACTTGCATCTGGCGAGCCGAACATGTCCTCGAACACTCCCGGCACTAAAAGCCATACGCCATTTCAATTTCGAAGTATCTCAGTTTCGCCCTTGTTTAAAATATGAAAGTAGTAGAGCTATCATAGTCAACATTATTTATTAAGCAGCCAGTCTCAGTGATCATGATGATGATGATAATAATAATAATAATAATAATAATAATGGCGTGTGGCCTCCGTAGAGGCCTGGTGTAGGTCTTTCGGGTTGACGTCCTATAAGCGAACTGCGCGTCTGTGAGGATGGGCCCTACCTATCATGAATTCTAACGTTGAATAAAGTAAAAAAAATCACAGACGTCGAGCCGGAGTAATGAAGTTAAAATCTCCTACCCTGAAGGGAATCGAAATTGGGACCCCTTGGATCAAAGGCCAGAAGGCTAATCATTTAGCTATGGAGTTGTACAGTCCCATTGATGAATGAACTCGTGAAGGCGTCACCCATAGTCTCAGTTAGTGCGTACATTACAGTGGTCTTGGAGTGACACCAACACTTACTTACTTACTGGTACAAGAATTGGACAACTTAATATGTAGATACATTGGGAGTGTAAAATGGTATACACTAAATTGGCGTTGTTTGGAAACCTGCATCAGACCAGTCCAAGGACTGATGAAAAAAGTGTAATACGTTAGGTAGGCTTATGACTCAGAAAAATGGTAGAGTAAATTTTGGTCTCTTAATTCGTATGAGAACGCCCAGTCGACAACATCGATGCATTCGGAAGATAAGGGAAACATCCCACAAAACCATCAGTTTTCGAGAATGAGGAGGGTGTGAAAGTCTATTTTATAAAAGTGAGGCATAAAATTGAAATGATTGAAACTTGTTCTGTTAAATATATGGGCTAAGATATGATCAAGTCCCCCATAGCGATATATCCCTGATGAGATTTAGCCTACCAAGCAATCACTGCGCAGCCCAAAGGCTTGCAGATTGAGGTGTGCATGGTCGGCGTGAATCCTCTTGGCTGTTATTTCTTGACTTATAGACCGGGTATATGATCACAGGTATCCATGTGCTCATTAAGTACACAGTATTTGGATTTTAAAATAAAAGCTTTTGGGTATACAGCATAATTTTAAATAACATAGTGTGTGTTGGAGTTTTAACGACTTCAAAATTTTATTGACGACGAATTAAAGATATATCATTACAAGAACTAGTGATCAGTGAACAATCTACAGTATAAGCAGATCCTCATCTATGTTTTCCAGTGTAAGCGTTTCTGTATTGTTATTGCACCTGTGATTGATAAGAGGAAGCATACTGATAGTACAAACTACATTACTTTGCAAATTTCTAAATTTTGCAACCATTTTTCAGTCATATTTGACAGTGAGAAACTCTCTCTGAGTCATGATGGTGGTGACAAATGTATGGGTCTCTTTTCTTCTATGGATGTCCGAAGATCATAAAAAAATATATGTTTTTATTATATTATTATTTTATTTATTCTGGAAAATTTAGGGATGTACTTCCTTCCGTACACTTGACCTAGAAAACTGAAAGGAAGAATGGTCATGAGTTAAAGAGCCGTAATTCGTAACTATAACAGACGATGGTCCAGACTGCTTGATAATACAAATATCCTATCTCAAAATCATATGGTATGGCCTTTCTTCCGCTGGGTCACTCAATTGTTATACTCGCTATTGAGTGAATGCCTAAGATGATGAGCCCCTTCTTGCTATTGTAAGAACCGCAATGGGAAACACACTCAATCGACACTCAATTTACCTTGTTATACATATCTTTAGCCCAACTTTGGTCGAATGTATCTTTGTTTTATATGATTTGCATACTATATGGTAGAATACACTTGTCTCCTCCAGCTTCTCCCCGTACTAAATATTGAATTCCCTACTATTTCACTTTCACCGAGCGAGTTGGCCATGCGGTTAAGGTCGCGCAAGTGTGAGCTTGCATTCGTTTTCCGTGATTTTCCAATTTTATACCAGGAAAATGCTAGGGTTGTACCTTAATTAGGGCCATGGCCACTTCCAACTCCTAGCCCTTTCCTATCGCATCGTCGCCATAAGACCTATCTGTGTCAGTGCGACGTACAGCAAGTTGTAAGAAGGCATTTCACTTTCTCATTACTCAAGGTTCTCCACATTATGAATATTGTTGCGAATAAATCATTGATAGTTAATCGAAGATGACCATCTCAAAAAAAAGCACACACACAAATACACTAGACAATGAATGGCAACACTTCACTAATTACTGCCCATTTACCAAAGTCTCTTGTCCTCTCAGGGGGTCTTCCGCTGGCAGTCTTTACGGAGAATCGCTTGTACCAGGTAATCTCCACTTTCACTTTCACTTCGCTGCACTCGCACCACAGTCACTTCACACAGAAGTTCCATGCAGCATGTTCGAGCTCATGTCCGATGGCTATCACAAAATACGACTGCTGTACACTTGGTTCGATTCCAGACAAGACCGATAACTCGCACAATCAAGTCATGTGACCGCTCCACACATTGAATTCTCAGCTCACGACTCGTAACAGACTACTTAACATTGAACAGACACCACCAACCTCTTTTCGAGGCGAGCCTGTTTTATGTGCCTGGTTTGACCTTCCGAAAATTAACGGAGGCACAAGACGAATGGGACAACAGAAGCAGGGTTGGTTCCCAGTCTGACTCACTAATCGCTTCCAGGAACGGCCGAAGGGGCTTCAAGAAAGCTAACAGTCTAATTACCACGTAACAATAACTTTATTCTCTCCTCTCACTTGTCATTATATTTGTAGTTCTTTTCTTCACACTGTCTCTAAATCTCCGATCTTCAGCTTCCCATTTAGTGCATCAGACTGTTCTTGGACTCATCTCTCATCCTTTCCTCAATTCATATTTTCGTCAACACGCTGTACTGAGGTCATTCTTATACTTTTGTTAGTCCCTTTTGCTGCCCCTCATCAAACCCTCCATCATAATTATAAACAGCAAAAATGACCACACATGTAACAGCTTCAAAACAATTCTATAATATTAGGCCATAGTCTTCAGCATTGATACAGAGTACACAATTCGTAAGTTAAAACCAGCCTTAGGACTGAGGAAACATACTACTACTACTACTACTACTACTACTACTACTACTACTACTACTACTACTACTACTACTACTACTACTACTACTACTACTACTACTACTACTACTACTACTACTACTACTACTACTACTACTACTACTACTACTACTACTACTACTACTACTACTACTACTACTACTACTACTACTACTACTACTACTACTACTACTACTACTACTACTACTACTACTACTACTACTACTACTACTACTACTACTACTACTACTACTACTACTACTACTACTACAGTATAATAATTTCGTGTGGCTATTTCTAGCCCTTGTAAGGAAGACCCTCCGATGAGGTAACTGCGTGTTATTGTGGTGGAGAATAGTGTTATGTGTGGTGTGTGAGTTGCAGGGATGTTGGGACAGCACAAAGACCCAGCCCCCGAGCCACTGGAATTAACCAATGAAGGTTAAAATCCCCGACCCGGCGGGAATCGAACCCGGGACCGTCTGAACCGAAGGCCAGTACACTGACCATTCAGCCAACGAGTCGGACTACTACTACTAAAAAGCAAAACCAAACCCCATGGCACTACAGCCCTTGAAGGGTCTTGGCCCACCAAGCGACCGCTGCTCAGCCCGAAGGCCTGCAGATTGCGAGGTGTCGTGAGGTCAGCACGACGAATCCTCTCGGCCGTTATTCTTGGCTTTCGAGACGGGGGCCGCTATCTCACCGTCAGATAGCTCCTCAATTCTAATCACATAGGCTGTGTGGACCTCGAACCAGCCCTCAGGTCCAGGTAAAAACCCTGACCTGGCCGGGAATCGAACCGGGGCTTCCGGGTAAGAGGCAGGCACGCTACCCCTACACCACGGGACCGGCACTACTACTACTACTACTACTACTACTACAGTTGCTAAAACACTACTAATTTTAGTTGACCGGGCGAGCTGGGCGTGTGGTTAGGGGCGCGCAGCTGTGAGTATGCATCCGGGAGATAGTGGGTTTGAGCCTCACTGTCGGCAGCTCTTAAAATGGTTTTCCGTAGTTTCCCCTTTTCACACCAGGCAAATGCCGGGGCTGTACCTTAATTAAGGCCACAGCCGCTTCCTTCCCACTTCTAGGCCTTTCCTATTCCATCGTCGCCATAAGACCTACCTGTGTCGGTACGACGTAAAGCCAATTGTAGTTGTAATTTTAGTTGAAGTTAATTGGGCAATTTGCATCACAATTTTGCGTTACCTTTTCCATTTTACAAATCAAGTCACATTGCTTACTTTTGTGTTCTATTTAATTTAATGTAGATCGATAAATCAATCCATCAGTCAATCGGTACCACTGATCTTCATCTAGGGGTGTCGCTCAGGTAGCAGATTCCCTAGTCTTTTCATAAATTATTTCAAAACTGTTGGATATTTATCGAACATCTCCCTTGGTGAATAATTCCAATCCTTAATTTCTCTTTCTGTAAACGAATATTTTCCTACCAATTTTTCCTCTCGAATTCCAAATTTATATTGCGAACTTTTCTACTTTAAAAATTTCCATAAATTCTTACTCGTTTACATTAATGGCGTGTGTCCTCCGGATCGTCCTGGTGCAGATTTTTTTAGCTGAGACCTGCGCGTCTCCGTGAATGAGGCTCTACCGATGATAATTTCTAGTCCTGGAGACGGCACACACCCAGCCCTCGAATCTTCGGAATTAACCAATGGTGGTTAAAATTCCCAACACGGCCGGGAGTCAAAGACCAGCACGATAACCATTCAGCCGTGGAGCCGGACATTCTTCTACTACTGTCACTGCATCCACGAGTGTGTATTATTTTTTATTATTTATTTATTATTTATTTATTTATTTATTTATGTCTACAGATTTTCTTCCCTTCTGACTCTAAAAAATATAAGGACTGAACGACAAAACCAGGCAACAAATAAATAATGGCGAAGTTGTCAAATGAAACGAAACCTGACGTTTAGATTATGTAGCAACTAGCAGAAGTACCCGTTCGTCGTACGGGTTATCAGAAACTGGCTTTAGTTACTCATACTATCGGTGTGAGCGACTTCATTAGATATTTATGTCACTGGTGTATTAACTTAAGTACGTAGAAATTATGTGTAATGTTTGGAATTATAGTGTGTCTTCTTCTTTTCTTCATGGGGGCCTCTAAATATTAGTTCCTAATCAGCGTCGACCTCTAAGTTCTTTTGCTACCATGTTTTTCCTTCATTCCCACCTAGATATACCTGCTCCCTTCACAAACCTGCCGGTTTAGTGTAAGTATACTTCCTTTAGATAGTACCACAAATATAAATAATACTGAATGTATTTGTTTGATCCGACATTTCGTAACTATTACAAATGACCAAGGAAATACGCGATGCATAAAAGAAACTACTATAATTATCGAGAATTATAATTCTCAGGGCATGTCACTCATGTCGCACATCATATAATGAATCTGAGTATAAATTGTGTACAGTATAATCTGCGCACTTTTTAGCGATAGATGAATCGGTCGACTTCGGTTATCTTTGAGATTCGTATTGGCAACCTTTGAAACACAAACTAAGAATCGCTTATCATCACTGTACGACATCTGGCGTACACTTTACGTACTCGTACTGGTGTTGTTTACACAGCCAAGCCAAACTATAGAATTCATGCTAGGAACACGTTTCGCATCGGGAAATGTTATATAGTATTATATATTGTGTGTGTGAGACACAGTTATTGGCGTAAGATAATAAAGGTTTAAAAAATTCATATCGCTCGATCATATCATCGATTCAATTCAGATTTCATTTTCATACAGTTGGCAGTACTACCGGTCCCTTCTTACTCCTCAACCGAGTACAAAAATCTATCACTAAAAAGTGCGCGTACTATACATAGATTGTTTTTATGGTTACAATGATCGTAAAAGTGGTCCAAAACATCGGCACTAATAACATCAGTGACCCTACTACTCCATGATTTGATAGAAAATACTTTAAACTATAGGTAACAGACTCCGCAAAATGCTGAAACCTAAGCCAGTACATAAAATCGGAGGCCCGTCGGCAACCGCTGGTCGCTGTACTACGGAGATCTCCGGGACTATTATTTTTATACTTCACTCCCTTTCCATCCCCGCCCAAAGGAGTGCTATGAGCGTCTTACACAACAGTTTATTTTTTCCAGATAGTAAGTCGTATGTGTATCAGTTTTTGTTGGCAGCTATACCCAAACGTACATGCATAATCTAGCTGCTGTAGAATCCTGGAGCTGACGTTGCCATGGTTACGGCCTTCGCTTCTTTATCCGATTCCTAGAGCAGGGGTAGTGTGGTTACAATATCTCCATAACGGTTGGTTTTAGGGCCTTAAAACTTGGTTTTCGTGCCCGAAGCGTTTACCGAGTTTTGTTCTTTGCGTCAAGGGGCTTAAAATGAGCTTTGTCTCGTCCTTGTACGACAAAATAGATTTCGCCTACATTAGCCTATTATCTTAATATTTTTATATCTCCCCCCGTCGCCCCCCCCACTTCGAATTGTTTTGAAAA